>NC_055974.1:9493040-9525540 GCF_018492685.1 Alosa sapidissima
TGGTGTGAATGTGTCCGACACATGTGTTGTTGCAGTGGCCGGCAGATGCAGAATGTTACAGCTGGCACTGGGTCAAGTACCTGCCACTCCCTGGTTGCCATGAGGATGACAAGGAAAGTGGGAATTCTGCATCCCCGTGGCAACAGAATTCTGCACGGCTGTGACGAAGTGTCAAAGGGGATCCAGATTTACAAGGCGCCTTGAGTTTTGTTTTTGTTTTGTTTTTTTCCCTCTCATGCTGTTCACAGGAAAATGAGGTCACATGACAGCAGAAGTAAGAGCTTGCACAGAATTAGGCTAATATTAATAGCAACAAAGACACTATGCCTTCACCTGCTGTGTGTCATCATGCTGTTGTTTGGTATCAACTGCAGTGAGTGTTCTTGTGGCTACGCTCTCTTTGCTCTGGCCCGCTGTCACTAATTGTTCCTGATAGTATGTCAATCTGTGTGTTTGGTCTCTGCAGTGATTGTGTGTGTGTGTGTGTGTGTGTGTGTGTGTGTGTGTGTGTGTGTGTGTGTGTGTGAGCTGAGGATTGACACCTGATGAAGGTGTCTCTGGTGGAAGGGTGTGTCAAGTTACCGAGGACAGAGAGAAGGACACGTCCTTAGATTTTCACTGAATTATTCATTACAACCGTGTGTCAGATGTGTGACTGTGTGTATGTGTGTGTGTGTGTGTGTGTGTGTGTGTGTGTGTGTGTGTGTGTGTCCATACACTGCAGTCAGATCTGCATGCTCCCTGTGGTGCTGCCCGTGGATTACAGAGAGAGAGAGAGAGAGAACTAGAGTGAGTGTGGCAGTTAGAGAGAGTGAAGAAGAGAGAGAGAGTGTGTGAAGGAGAGAGAGGGGCACAGCAGCAGTGGTGTTAGGCAACATGACTGCAGTGTGAGTTTCAGAGGGACTGATAGTAGACCACGGAAGAACACCTCTCTGTATGTTAATCTGTGTGTGTGTTTGTGTTTCAAAAAGCCTTGTGTCAGCAGTTTCGAGTGCCTCCTGGCAGAACCCTGTGCTCTGCAAGAACAAATGAGAAGAATAAGGAGCACCAGTTCAATTTAAACAGAATATATTAACACAGAGCTTGCTTGCGTTAAACACACACACACACACACACAGAGAGAGAGAGAGAGAGAGACACACACACACACACACACACACACACACACACACACACACACACACACACACACACACACACACACACACACACAGAGTCTCCTTCCTAATAAACACACATACACCACACTCAAAAACACACAGGCTCTTAAGAACAGTCCCAGAGAAGCCAAATGTGGGTCATTGGGTTTGTACTTTAAAATCTTGGGCGTGTTAATTCTCCTTTGGAGCAGGCCCCTGCATCAGATTGGGCTTTGCCATTAGTTGTTAGTTTCTTACTTGCCTCTTCGCATGCAGGCTTAACTGCTGTACTAATCCTCCACATCACTTCCAAACTCACACTGTGAGGTTAGGCTTTTATTAGGCTTAAGCTAAAACGCTAAAACATCAGGGCGTGTGTGTGTGTGTGTGTGTGTTTGTGTGTGTGTGTGTGTGTTCATTGTGCTGTATATATGTTTCTGTTTTACCATTTATCTGTTTGTTTGTAGTGTATCTCGAGTGTGAGATACCCCCTTCACACACAAAGACACACAACACACACACAACACACACACAACACACACACACACACACAAACACACAAACACACACAAACATACAAAAGTCACGCACACACACACACACACAAACATACAAAAGTCACGCACACACACACACGCACAAACACACACAAACACACAAAAGCCACTCACACACACACACGCGCGCACACACACACACACACACACAAACACACAAAAGTCACTCACACACATACACATTCACTTTCATAAAGTGGGTCAGGGCGTATGGTACCCAGTCTGCTGTGTTAGCAGGGATATTGGAGGGATCCAGAATTTCTGGAAGCTTCTGCATGAACTCAACCACAAATACTATTCAAGGCAAAGCTCCTATTGTGCATGCAGTACACACACACACACACACACACACTCACACTCACACACACACACACACACACACACACACACACACAGTTTCCATAAAACATGCAAATATGTGTTTGCTTTGTGTTTGTAAATATCACCTCTCTGTTTAGCTTTAATTTGTCCTAATTTCCCCCCTCTGCCCTTCCCGTAAGATATCGCACGACAAACAAATCAGCCCTCTAGTCATAGCCAGGGAGTGTTAGTGCTCTCATACTCACGTTGCCAGGCAATACAGCCTGTGGCCTTGATATTTCTGGAACCTTCTTCCAGTTGATGTGCAGGAGCACCAAGGGCTTCTCCAGAGGGGTACTTATGAGTCTCTGTCCAGCTTACTCTGACCGGCAGCAACAGGCGTCTGGGTCTGACCCTGGGCCTGCTGTTGTTTGTCTGTTTGTCTGTTGTTTGCATCTATGTGTTTGAGGCACCGTCCAGTCAGAGATGGCGAATTCTTTTTGACCCAAACGCAGGCATGCTGATTTGTGCGCACTTGTTCCGCATGTCCAGAGCTGAGTCACTACTCACCACCGCCCCGTAGTTTGCTCTGTCCTCAAAGGCAATCTAGGAAATGGAAAAGGGCAATTCACACACACCTGGGCCCATCACTTACTCAGATCACACCTTTTTGGTTTCCTTCTGTTTTATTATATGCTTATTGTAGGATATGATTATTGGAAGAATAATTCACATTTTATGATGCATGCAACTTAATGTGTGTGTGTGTGTGTGTGTTCAGGCAAGCATAAGTGGTGCACATGTCTTGCGCTTGCACGTGTGGGAATGTGCTAGATCTCAGTTATGAGTGTAAATCATTTTGAGTTTCATATCCAACAGGCCTATTTCACTAGCCTCTTATGCACCCAAAAGCTAAGCAGCTTGACATAAGAGGCTCTTGGCGTGTGTGTGTGTGTGTGTGTGTGTGTGTGGGGGGGGGGGGTCTGTCTTTCTATGTGTGTGTCTGTGACTTTGTGTATGAATGTGTCCAGCCACAGACCTCAGATCCACTCCCTCATTATCCCCAAATCCAAAAAAGACTTCATATCCCAGAGTCCCTTGGGGCACACAGTTCATCCTCTTGACCCCCTTGGATTGCGGTGGTAATGGCTGTCGGTCCTCAGGCCCCTCTATCTGCAGCTGGTGCCTCAGGCTGCCTCTGCATGGACCTCCTGTCTCCAGTCTCTCTGACCATCAGATCCTCTTATTGCCACCGAGGGAGCTCCCTTTAGTGAAGGTGAGAGGGACTCTGCTGGGGAAGGAATCATGTTTGGTTCAAGATTTTGTGTCCCTCAGGCAATCCGTTTTCAATCTTCACATCTGACAATCTAAGAATAGTATTTGATCTGTAGTGTGCTAAATTAGATGACTAAAGCTGATTTTTTAAAAAAAAAAGGAGAGAGTATATTTTCCCAGATGTAAAATACAGATACTGCAGTGTCATATTTTAATAAAGGATATCATGAAGAAACACACTAATTCATATTTATTTGTATTATTTAAAAAAAAAAGAAATTAGTTTATTTTACAACTTTTATCACATCTTTTCCCCAAGGTCACTCCCTGACAATAGATGGAATCACTGTTGTTGAAGAAAATACTGATTGTGCGTTCGCTTGTTCTATAGATATGAATCATGTTCACCATCTTATTTCCCTCTAAAGTTATTAGCAGTAGTGCAGCCCCACATGCAGAGATGACAAATTGTGCTGACAACCTCCATACTGCAGAGTCTGCAAATCTCCCCTTTAAGGTGGCTGAAGGAGCTGAGAAAGGCTTGGGTGGGACGGTTATGTCGTGCAGGGAAGAAGACAGACAGACAGACAAACTTCCAAACAGACAGTCAGCCAGTCGGATAGACGAACAAGAAGCTATGCAAGCAAAATGCTTGGCAGAAACAGAGGCTCAGTGTCTCTCAGCTTCATATTTTGAAAGGAGAATGATCAGTAAATGGAATATGATGATGGACATGTTCCAAATATTCCTCTCAGTCTACTGCCACATTTTATTCAGACAGTGAGGCGGCCGAGGGCTATTTCACCAAGGGACATTCCTCCAAAGAGATCCAATTATGTGGTGTCAAAAAACACATTTATCTGACAGAAGGCTCCGTTTGTCAACAGTGGTTCTGTGTGTCGTATAGAGGCCAGATCTGTATAGGACACCCACTGTGAAAACACACATTGACACTGCACAATGTATTACATGTAGCATTAATGAATGAGTATGTGTGTTTCTGAGTGTTGGTGTGCTGTGTGGGTGTGTGTGTGTGTGTGTGTGGGTGTGGGTGTGTGTGTGTGTTACATATTTGCAATGCAGATCTGTCAGGGCCTTGTTGGAGCTTAAAAATGGACCCTGTTGAGTCACACAAACGCAAACACACAACAATGGCAGCCTGTTTTTGCTTGCCCAGCTCAGAGAAGAGGATTGATCTTTTTGTGTGCTGATTTGCTTTAGTTGTGCCGGTGCCTGAAAACATAATCGGTAGAAAGACTATGGCGGTTTTTCCACTGAGAAACCTTGCTGGCCGAAACCTGGGCAGCACAGAAGGTTTTGTCCATATGTCCTGTATATATCCCATTTCTGTCCCCTTGTGATAGTGACGTGCCAGTGGTTTTTTTGTTTTGTTTAATGTCTGGCTTCAGTGTGTGATGTTAGTGTGTGAGCTGAGGTATCTGATAGGCCTGCATTTAATTTGCTTGCCTGTTATGTGTACGGCGCTGCTTTGATCATCTTTGCAAGCAGGCTGATAGAGACATTGCCTAACCAGTGTCAGTAGGGAGATGAGGTGAGGTGGATCATTTTGAAGGCCCTAACTATGGTTCATCACTGTAGACTGGAACTGTGATCTCAAATGCATGCGTGCTTGATAAGTAAACTCTAGATCATTACACACTCAAATGTTTGACTAAGCTGCAAAACAAATAACCTCGACATTAAACTCTCATTACAGAAGGATCATTAACTTGTCATTAACTGTGACTTCAACTGACATCTCTCGTCTCCAGAGAGGAAAAATGATAAGTTAAATTCCAAATCTAGCTTTAGTGTAAATAAACTGGGTGTACAGGGGATGTAATTATGGGATGTGGGCCTAATGAGGTAATTTGGGGATGTGTTTTAGTAGAGGCCATTGTTTTAGAAAACATCTGTAACAGTGAGTGGAAACCCGCCAACATCACCTTAGCTTTGCGCCCGCCATTCACGTCCTCTTCCACCGTTATGCAACCGGACATAGAACTGAGGTGCAGTGGACCTCAGCTGACCCCTCCATAGAAAAACATAATGAGTGTCCTGATATCAGGGTGGAGAACATTTCACCCCAAAGGACTTGGTAAATTACCTCATCGGAACCACCTCCAAAGAACACAAGAAGTAGTCTCCCAGTGAAGTCCACCCACTTAGGGATCCTGGTGTTTACATAACACCTCATACTCAGGTATTTAGTTACATCTAATCGCATTTGACATTTGACCTTATAGTGTAAAATAACAAAATATGCACATTAGAAGGATTTTATGGAGCATATTATATACAAAAATATCCCTTCTTAAACACAGATATAGCGATTAGGGCACTTGGCTATTGACATGTTTATCACACCCCCTCTTCTTTGCATCCGACACTGTCAATACTGATCCTCCAAAGATTAATGGCGCTTCACTGAACCCAGAAGTCTGAATACAAAACAGGACAAATACAACCACTCAATATGTTCATTCAGCAGGACACCCACGGGCATTTAAGTCCTGACATAAATATGAGATAACTGGGTTAGGAAAAGAGAACTGTTGTTAAAATAGACTTGTAGAACACTGAGAGAACTCGGCTATCATTTAAAAAGTAAACACTGGGCGATTTGCGTGCCTTGCGCTCTCTCAGATGGCCCGGCGTGGGCTTGCTCTCGCACTGTTGCATACTCATGTGCACAAACACACACACACACACACACACACACACATACACACAGAGGAAAACACACTCTCAATGAACAATGTTTCTTTGAGACAACAGTGGTCCTTTTTTTCCTGGGCAGCCCACACAAGGTCTTTTCTTCACAGACGAGCACAGAGCAAAGAAAATGGCCTTTGCAACAGTGCTGAGTTGCTGCAAAGGCCCATGGCCCTCATTTCCATCAAGCCTCATTCAGAAATATTGCCTTTCGTCCAGCTCAATTACTTTAGATTTCAGAGGAATGCATTTAAAAATGTTTAGTTATGACCATTCCCTAACAACTCCTCATAATATTTTACTTGAAAAGAGTTTTACTTTAGGTCATTCACTTTATGAGAAGACTGATATTTCATCCACCGTAGCTTTGAAGAATATAGGCTTACAGTGTGCATTCAGGTCCCTTGGAATGGAATGCACATAAGTAAAGAACAGCATATGTTCACCTTCTGTTGAAGTGATGTCTCCTGGACTCGACTTTGGAGCAAAGGTATAGATATAAACCAGAGGGAAGGCCCCCTGCTGTTATTATGGCCAAAGGCTGTCGGACAGGTGTTAGGTGTCTGCCTCACATGCCTGACCACAAAGGCTTATCACTCCTACACTACCGTAATCACCATCATGAGCCAAACATTAGGTAGGAGTCTGAGTATGTTCTCTCTCCTACTTAACACAATCGACTGAAATAACGAAACCTCACACTGCAGTTCAGATTGGCTATTCAGGGGAGATAGATTTCATTGCAATAATTAGAAAGGATAAAAGGTACCACTTAGAGACACTGTGACAAGTGACAACATCTGCGAACAACACCATAGATGTTCTGCTCTCCAGAGGCTCCGTATCTGAGTGTTTCCTGTTTCCTGTTTGTCCCTACACTGGTGACACTAGGAAAGGTTGAGGTGCACCTGTTAAGTACATCACTATGAGCCAGGGCTCCGAAACGGTTCAAGGAACGAAAACGAAAACCGAAAACGAACGGAATTTTACGGAATTTTACGAGGAGCGGAAACGGAAACGAAAACAAAATGGTCTTCAACTGTTCCGGAACAGAAACGTTATTCTGAAATCCACAAAACCGGTTAATAACGTTTTTTTTCGTTCTCTATATAACAGCCTAATAATTTGATTTCTGCAGTTTGAAAAAAAAAAAAACGAATAAATGGACCTTTGGTCCAAATGTGTATATTTTGTCTTGCTGTTGTAATGTAACCTATCCGTCTGCCACTTCGGATCTTAGGCCAGCTCGTAGCGTAGGCTACTGAAACTCATTTGGAAATTGTTTGTAGCCTATGCGTAATAGCCTATTTTGCCTGTCCACGCCTTGTCGTTTTAAAGTCGGGATTTGAAATGTTTGCGCAATTATAGCCTATTCTATGTAGAAGAGTTAAACGGGAAATTTGAGATAGGCCTTGTCAGCAACAGACAGGTTCGTTTATAAACAGGGTTGGAATTATAGCGCAAGCCTTTGAAGATCTCCATATGGATGAAACTTAGGCTACAACCAGGTAAGGAGTTTAGCACGTATCCAGAAATATTTTTGATAAGAAATTATTTATAGGCATAGGTTAGGCCTACAGTAAGTCTGTAGGCTATGGGATGGATAGCCCATCTGAATAGTGATGTAGTACTCGAGTCCGGTCTCGGACTCGAGTCCGGTCTCGAGACCAATTTCTGCTTTCTCGGTCTCGTCTCGGACTCGTTCCTTCAAAGACTCGGTCTTGACTCGGTCTCGGACCACAGTGGGAGGAGAAGGACTCGTAATTTCAGACCGAGTCCTCGAGACCAACGCGTTTTTTATGTTCATATAAAAAAACAGACAACACATAACAACAATAATAATAAAATGCAATGTTGGACCGGCATTATTTGAATATGACATCCCATGGTGCAATGCAAAGATACTGCCGTCAGAGCCGTTTATTTATCTCTATGGCTCTGCTGCCGGTGAGTGTCTGTAGGTCAGCATAGTCCATATTAAGACGTTAAGACTGCTCCTCTAAACAATTCCCAATCTAGCTTAGTGTAACAGAGTTGAAAATAACCTCACCTACATAAAGTGAATTCTTTCAAAATTATGATATTACATTGTTATTGTAATCTCTATTTTTATATACACTGGTTTTTATGTTTAAAATGTTTTCATATGTCGTACCCATTCACATGAGTTTAAAACATGAGACATTGCGACTGCAATTGTATTTTCATTTCTACTTTGCATTTCAATATTTTGAGCATTTGCGCTTCCCGTACTCCAGTCAGAACTAGTCTGCTGGAGGTAAGCTGTGCATAGAGAGTGCTCCGTGAATAATTTTGTGTTTTAATATAAAATAACATGTTTGTCTTCCACACTGGTTCAAATACGTATATACATAAGTTGTATTAATAGATAATTTCTGCAAGTAATGCTAGAGTGTTGTCTAAGATGGTATCTAATTGAGCCATTGTGGCCTACGTCTTTTTGGCGGCAGTCACGTTATGTTAGCTAGCTTTATGAAGAAAACACTTGCAATTTCTTGATTTCCTTTTTACGTTTATACTGTAGATTTGGGTATGCAGTCGTCATCGTCTAATCTCAGTGGATTCTTTGTTTTATTTGTGAATGCAGGTACGTTGTTTATACTGTTAATGAATCATTGCTTGTTGTGAATTCAATGGAAAAAAACTATACGATCACAACGTGTGAAACGTGTGCCAACTCTGTATGTTGTTTCTTCTGCATGATTTTATGTTTGTTTAAACTGAATTGAACAAGCTATGCATTATTTTATCTATGTTCAGGAATAGCATAGACAATGCTAGCAGTCAGAACTAGTCTGCTGGAGAGAAATAAAAACAGTGAGAAGAGTTCGTGTGGAGTCATACATTATCATCACAATTAACACCTGCACAAGAGAGGGTCGTTACATTAGTCTGTAGGCCTAACTGTTGATTATTAACTGGGGTGATATTAAATTATGAATATAAAAATAACTGAAATTCTTTTATGGTCTTGGTCTCGACTCGGTCTCGACTCCTAAAGGACTCGGTCTCGACTCGGACTTGCTTCCTCAAAGACTCGGTCTTGACTCGGACTCGACTGTATTTGAAAACCAACAGACTCGGTCTCGACTCGGTCTCGACCCTTCAAAGACTCGGTCTTGACTCGGACTCGGCATAGGCGGTCTCGTCCCCATCACTACATCTGAATGTTTTTGGATGCCGCCTGTGATTTATTATTTTTGGGCATAACTACGGTATAGGCTAAATCAAGGGGAAATAATGAGTACGTCTATTCTAAGGTAAAGTCCACAAAAATAGACTTGATAGGCCCGCCAAACACTGCCGGAACTTTAAGAACGAACGATATTTTGCGTTCCGAACCGGTTCAGGACCGATATGTTGGTGGCGGAACGCATGCAAGAACGAAAACGTTAAACATAGGCCTACCTGAACCGTTCGGAACGGAACGTTTGAAAAATTATTTTGTTTTCAAGCCCTGCTATGAGCTAGCTGGTCATTTGTCTCTAGACTGACCCACTCCCACCAGTCCTGTCCTGACACTCATCCATTTCATTCAGTCCACACTATTAGTGTATCTCATGTATTTTGCTTGAGACAATATCTCAATGCAATGTCAGATCACCAGACCATAGTTATTATTGATGAGTCAATCTTGAGAGATGATTGACTTACCATGATGACTCACCAAGGATTTAGACATACCTCTTTGTTGTGCTTTAGTTCAGACTAAATAACAAGTTTATCTCTGCATTTGACAATGTAGAGTGCTCATAACTCAGTGAAAGAGCATTTCATTCAGTGGTCAGGCTCATCTGAGGATGGTCACTTGATGTTGCACATTGTTTGCATTGTCTTAGTTCACCTATCTGTGACTGTACCGCTCCACAGCTAGCTTTGGCTTGGGAATAAACCTGCAATGGATTAGTGTTATCCAGGGGGAGTCTATGACTCTCATCCGCTTTAGTGCCACAGACACTGGGTATAAGAAGTGGCCTTTTTAGCCTCTGTGGCTAGTGGCTAGGATTTACTTAATTTGACACTTTGGAAGTACCAAAACATCTTCTTTCGCATAGAAAAGTCTGAATTCATCTCCATTGCGAGAGAAGGACACTGAGTGAGAAAATAACAGCAGGTGAGAATGACAGATATAAAGAAAGCGAGTGGAAGGTATGCAAAAACAACAGGCATCAGTGATATTTCTTGGCATTGGCCCTGACTGAGGAACAGAAAGTGCTGACCTTCTGCAGACCTCGGTGGTGTTTTAATGAGCTGGAGCAGTGGTGTGAAGTGATGTGAGGTTCATAGGTACCCGCTGCCTCTGTCATATCATCATCATTCATATTCCAGAAACTTCATTACATCCCTTTCATCTGCCTGACGCAGCCAAGTGGAGCGGTGATGAGAAATTTCAAGCTATTAGAAGCATTCCAAGTTGAACTCTCTGTCTTTCTCATCCTGCCATTCCTTATACACACACATTATTCACACACTACTCTGTCCTACAGAAGTAACCACAGGACAAATTAACAAGGCTTCTTTCTACCCTTTTAAAATCGGTAATATTTATCAGTGATGCACTGACCCTCCTTACTGCATCATCTCATCTCTTTCCCTTGTCCTCTGCTCTTTCTTTTAGCCTAGGAGTGGGCTTCAGGTTTAGGTGGGTTATGGAGATAAGAATCCCTCCCAAATGCTTCCTTATGTATATGACTCAGTTGAATCACCCCAATTAAAAACTCTGAAATACCACTGTTCTTAACTTACATTACTGCCCTGTGATCTACCACCACCACCACTCTCTGATGTATACTCTCTCCTCATTTGCTGACTTTGAAGGCTGCGTCTTCACTTTGCTGCAGGTCCATTAATAATTGAGTTTATTTCAGCGGAGAAATGAGAGGCAGACAAGTGCTCTTCATCTCCTACCAAGAAGCATTAGAGAAACATTAACTTTGCATTTCCTTCTCCCTCCTGCCCATATGGCTCGCATCATGAGGATGCGTTTCTGCTGTGGAGAGGCAGAGGCGAACATACGGCATTTGTTATATAAAGAACGGAACCCATATGTGGAATTCCGAAAGTACAATGCCCACTCAAGTGGAATTTGGCCTTATCACGGCGCCTCTTGCTATATAGGCACAGAGACAGATAGTGCAAGAGAGACAGAACGAGAGAGTTGCGTCTAAAAAAATCCCATCAGAATGCGCAAGAGCGCGCACCTCGCGGCAGACATGTCAGCGAGGCAGTGTCGTTCTGTTTGTGTCTTTTTTTCTCTCCCCTCCTCGCTCTAGAAGGTTCTATTTATAATATTCAGATTGCGGCAATAGCTTGACTGTAATTCAGTCACTCACGGGTGGCGTTGGGGAATCATATGACTCCTCTCCTCTCTCCCCTCCTCTCATTCCTGTGGTATCGCAGTGACAGTGACAGCGTCTGTTGCTTCTTTCTCACACACCGTCACCTCAACCTCTCACACACGCGCAGAGATACCGAAGCGACAGCTCACTGGAGTATGTTCTACAACGGGCGTTGGATATTACAGCCCTGAACTCTTACTTATTTTGCATTATCGGACGTACACATTTGACAGGAACTTGACGCTAATAGAAGAGAGATGCCGGAGGAAAAAGGTAACCTGGTTTAAATATGGTTTTGTTTTTAAGCAGTGAGATGGGTTGGCATTGCTGTGGGTTGCAGCAATCAGTGCTTGACCTCAAATTAGAATTGAAACGTGTGCCGTCTATGCACCTGTATTTGCATCTTTATAGAAAAGGTAATCATAAAGTAAGCATCAAATGCTCTGTTCCTTTGTAGGTTGTACTACATTGATGAAATGACTGATGAAATATCTTCTGTGATATTTTCTGAAAATGCATATAAATAATTGAGAATGAAGCATTCAGACTGTAGAATGGTCTGGTTGTGGTTATGTCCAAATTGAAATGCCTTAAAATGCTTTTAAATAAAGGCATAGGCCTAACACTTTATTTTCACTGGAAAATAGTTGGATGCCCTCTATTAGAACAATAACAAACACACCCCACCCAGAACCATAATAATGTAATAACACACAGGGGCAGTGTGACATGCCGCAGCACGCCATGAGGTCTATGCAATATGGACACTTTGGACACTAGCCTATCATCTGTGTGTGTGTGTGTGTGTTTGTGTGTGTTGCCTGTGAAGCTAGGGACTCTGCTGGGTGTATGATTTTGTCAGTGATAATTAGTGTTATGAGTGTGATATTTAGCATGTTCCTCTCCCATCAGAATGAGATCGTACTTCAAAGCCATTATCTTCGCTGGGTCTCATATTGTGTGTGAGACCTCAAGGAGTCTTGGTAAAGGGTGCCCATGTGCACTAAAATAAGATGGGACATGAGGAATAGCATGTGCGACAGACATGTGGTTATGTGCACTTGTGTGTGCCAGCAGGTGTATGCGCCGTTGAGGGATACGATTAATTTACCTTCTGCATGGTATTCATGCTGTTCCATTACTTGGGCAGTGATTGTACTGTTCCATGCTTGGAGTAATGATTGAGTGAGTACACCTCATACCCCGCACCACACCCACACATACCCCCCCCCCCCCGACAACCCCCTAATCTTCCGGCTCCCTGCCTACCCCAAGGGCAGTGCATCCTGGGTATGATGTAATATTTGGACAGATCCCACCGGGCACTGAGAAAGACACCCCTCACGCTGGCAGGCGAAGGGATAAACAAACTTAACTGGTCATACGAGGGAGGTGGACCACACACCTATGCAACAATGCATTCGGTACAAGTATATTTGCCAATGCAGTGCACTTGAAGTTATGCAACATAATATATTTTTACACTCATAGCCAATGCAATATCCATCACTTATGCATACCTATACCCAGCACCCAGCATCTCCATCTCCACAGTTATGTAAACACACTGAAAACAGAACATAGAACACAGAACAAGACTGCCAAGGTTCACAAATGTAAATAATAGTACTTTGCAAATGCACTTAACAGTCACTCAGTAATATCATATTATTCAGATGATCAATTCACAATAGGCACTTCTCCCTCGCTTGCAGACACACAAGCAAAGGACACACCCAGACATATAACACTTAAGTTCTGATCCTTGACCTCCTTGGCTGTCTTTTTATTTATTCATTCCTATGGTTACGTAGTTATTTGTTTGTGTGTTTGATTATTTATGTGCTGCTGCGTCATCGACTCCCAGTCGGCAAGTTTCCTCAGCCCCTCTCCTGCTCCCCACCTCTCTGTGCATTAGGTTCAGTCATTGAACGTCTGAGTGAGTGCACCAGACCTCACCCCGTCTCAAGCTTATTCCACGCCAGAGCCTCCTGCTCAGCCGGAATGGCTTTGCTTTTTTGTGTGGGCCTTTGTTCGAATGGACAAGTCGTGCTGCTTCCATGTTTCACAGTGTAATTTTGTTTCGCAGTGTCATTTTGTTTCCCTTTAATTCCTGCTCATTTCTCCGTGTGGTTGGAGAGGATCGTGTTGAGTGTGATGATGAACTCTTGAACTCACTTTCACCCTCTCATCTCTCTCCCCATCATCCTCTTCTGTTTAGGGTGTTGGTGAGGCATCTGTTTGGAACTTAGATCTATAATCAGTAAATGCTTAAGCCTTTTTTCTCTGTTTCTGTAACACCAAGTCCCTCCACCCTCCCTTGTGTTAACGCCCCCACCACACTCTCTGCCTCTTGTGTTTTCAGACACTTGTCCAGCAGGACTAATAAACCCCATTACGTTTTTGTGGCGTGTTTGCTTGTGCTTGACGCTGACGGCAAAGCATCAACAGCCACTTAGCAGGCCATCAAACACGCTCGGAGTGCGGGGAATCCGCTCTGTGACAACAAACCCCCTATTTTTTCCTCCCTTGTTGGGAACATCACGAAAAAAAGAGTCAACATTTTTCCCTTAAACGGCAGCTGGGTTTGGGCACGCGGAACCTTTAGAACAGACAGTTCTGACATTCCCCTCTTGACAAGGTGGCCCTGTGCGATCTCCATGGTGACGAGTGAATTTATGAATTTCATCTTTCTTTCTTTTTTTTTTTCCTCTGGCAGATGCTAGTGTCTGATGGATTGAAACAGGCCAGTGATTAGACAAGCCAAGCTTTTTGATACTGGTGGATGTAAGAGGCTTTGAGACAGCATGTCTCCCTTCATTTCCCTTGATGAACCCGCTCACTCTGTCTCTCAGTCCCCCAGGGTGCATACTGTATCTCTATAAGGCCCGATCTGTCGCGGGTCTGACTTACGTCGTCATTCTCCTGCAAGGTCAAGTCCTCTCTCCACGTGCCCTCTGCGTGGTCATAAAGGGCTACGGGAGGTCAGAAGTCAGGCTTAGACTCGGTCTGAAAATGGATCTGGGAACATAATACCACCCGTGAAACTGGAGAACTAGAGGTAGGGGGAGAAACTTTATGTGGTAAAAAAAACTTTCAATCATCTGTGAAACAAGATGTGTCTGTAAACATTTCACTTCCTTTAACATTTCTGGTATATGTTATCAGCTGATAAGTCAGAGCATTAAAACTCATCAACATCATTTTGGTCAAGCACTGATTTATACAAAAAGCCTTACTGATAATCACTGCTATCTCAAAGATACTGGTGGCTCCAATATCCAATAAGTGTTTCACTTCTCTGTGCCAAAGCAGTATCCATATCAATATATACTTGTACTTTTGAAGCTATTTTTACATCTGTGGGTAGTAGTCTGCAAAGACACACCCCTTTCTGGATGACAAGGAATTCAATTGTATCATTCAGAACCTCATATTCTGTATCTTTATTGCAGGTGGCAGGTCACATGAGTATGTAATGTTTTACCATCAAAGGGAAAGCCAATTTTATATGGGACCATTTAATTGCCCTCATACTCTCAGCCATGTGGTGTTACATAAGGTGGTGGAGTCTACCGGGCCGAGGAGGAGGACACTAGCGAGGCGGGCCTGGGTTTTGCCCAGCCACCATTCAGGAGCCACCAGGGGCGGTAACCCGGGTAACCCGAGTGCTTAGGTCACGGAGAGAGGAGTAAGGCAGGTGGGATGGCTGTGGCTGGAATGTTGCAGAGCATGATGGAATCCCCACGGACTCACAGAGGGAGCTATTTATAGACAGCAGTGCCACTCCGACATGGCCACCTCCCTAATACACCGACTTCTGCACACCTAATGCAAAAAGTGTGTGTGTGTGTGTGTGTGTGTGTGTGTGTGTGTGTGCACACGTGCGTTTGTGTATACAAATTTATTATGTGTCTTGAGTTCCATGCAGTTGTTTGAGCTATGTGTGATCACACAGTGTCATTGGCTTATATTATATTAGGTAGACAGACCCACTGGAACCTTTCCCTTAAGGAGCCTTTTCTCTCCCTTGATTTTGTGCATGTTTACGTGTGTGTGTTTGTGTGTGTGTGTGTGTGTGTGTGTGTGTGTGTGTGTGTGTGTCCATGTATGTAACTGTGACCAAGTGTGCAGAATGTGCTCCTGCTTTGGACATTTCAGATCTCTGCCATTGCTCCCATGGGCTGCATACGTCAGATGGTTCCTTTATGGCGACCTTTCATGGACGTGCTTGTGAGGGTTTACTCCAGGTATCAGAGGAATGGAGGTGGGGGGGGGGGGGGGGGGGGGTCGGGTGATTGATAGTGGAGACATCTGTGCCAGACAGGGACCAGGGCTGGGGGCCATGATGGCAGTCACTAGGCAGGCTGGGAGATATGAGCCTGAGAAGCCACTGTCAGGCGTCCGTCCCAATGCTGGATATCAGGGCTGGCTGGGTATCAGCTTCACTGACAGAGAGAGAGAGAGAGAGAGAGAGAGATAGAGAGAGAGAGACATGTTTTTGTGTCTATTGAGTTATCTATAGATTCGGATACCAAATAGACTTTGGCACTCAGACCCTGACGTACTGAGACATTTTGTGTTGTGTGTTGTTGGATTTTAAAGTCAAAGTCAAAGTCTGCTTTATTGTCAATATCTTCACATGTCAAGACATACAAAGAGATCGAAATTACATTTCCCACTATCCCACGGTGGAGACAAGACATATTTTACCAATTAGGTCCACAGACAAACATAACATTCAAGTAAACAAAATAAAAAGTAAATAAGAAGGCACATACAATGAAGAAATAAGAGCAGCTACCAGATGATGTTTACCAGATGATGTTGTGTGTGTGAGTGTAAATTAATTGTACCCGCCACAAGATATGTGCCTAGTGTGTGAGTTAGAGAGATACAGCAAGAGAACAAGAGGAGTCATAAATTACTAAATGGAAGCACTGACATGACATTCCACATCCTTGCTTGGGAGCAAGTCAGGGAGTGTGTCCTCTTTGCTACTGTTGTTGCACCGTGTGGTTAGTAGTCTGCAAGAGGGCCTCACTGGAAACTTCACTCCGTGGGCCTAATCACTTTGGAGATGTCAGGAGCACATGGACCCATTAAAAACGTGTGCTTTCAGCTCTCTGTGTGCAGTACTTTGAGGGTCCCCAGTGGAGTGCCTCTTTATGGCTTGCTGGGGCGCTCTCAAGGTCAGAGTGTCAGCTCAGTTTTCACCAGTCGTCAAGCTTTCTGTTAAGTAGGAGATTTGACGCTGTGAGTTGAGGTAGTTGGAAGAGAATAGAGACATTGTCATGTTCGTAAAGGGAAGATCTTGTCTATCAATTAGATTTTTCCTCTATGTCCACTGTAAATGTTATCAACTTGTGGAGAATACAATAGAGAGAGAGCCCCGAGGTCTAAATGAATGCAGTTAGATTTGTGAGAAGGCAGTCAAGCAGCTTTGTGCTGCCTTTCCCTCTCCCCTCCACTGTTTCTCTCAACAGTAATTCATTCATGTTTGCACGGGTGACACAGGATCCTGGACAGGTGCACGGCAGCAGCAGTGCATGCTGGTCTTGGCCAGAGGGACGACCTCCTCACATGCCGCCTTCCTCAGATGCACCTCCTTCAGGAAGCCTCGTGTCGTGCATGATAGTTTAAATAAAGCCAAGATGTTTCTAGAACAACCCCCATCCTGCACACACACACACACACCCCACACACACCCTACACACACCCACCTGCTATTTTACGAGTTCTCCGCAATTTCCTCTGCTGAATTCCTGTCTTTACTGGTCCTGTTGCCGGCCAGTTTGTGGCTAGTAGCCACAGCACAAGATAGGTGAAGGAACACAATAACAAACAAACATCCTTTGTGCACGTTTTCACAGCAGTATTTTTTGATTGAAGTTAGCATGGCAGTTGAAACACTCCCAGATTGCAACTCATTGATAGTCATCTAAATAAATGCGGTCTGGTCAGTAGGAATGTTGAAAAAGGAAAAGCACATTTTTGACCGAGGGTTTATTTAAACAACACGTGTTGGATCCAGAGAAAACAAACACAGAGAAGAGAAGAAAGGGGAAAAAGAAATGGGGGGGGGGGGGTGGTTGAGATGAAGGGTATCAAGTTATCAGAGGCCTTCAGGAAGCTGGGAGTTCAGAGCGTGGTTGTTTTGGCCATCTTAACTGGGGTCAGAGGTGAGTGTGTTTTGGTTGGACTCACAGAACACGGCTCCTGGCGCGAACCAAGAGCCGCCCATCTGTAAAAGCGCCGCTACCCAGAAAGAGCACAAACATCTATAAACATTCCAGCACTCCCCTGCCCTCCATGGTGACCGTCTTTACATCGGTTTACAGCGCTCCGCAAGGGGTGTCCTCTCCCTCGGTCCTGCACTCCATCTGATATCGTGTAAATGACATCATGGCAGGCCAATACATACTGGAGATTGGAGGCAGCTGCTGCTGGTGGTGTTTACTCTTAATCCTCAATTACTTTTACTCTTAAATTCTCGTCTGAAAGAATGCTCTCAATGGAAGAATGATGAATGGAGCATGACTTAAGAAAACACAAAGAAAGAGCTTTAGTCCAGGTTGACTGTATGTTCTCAGTGGACCGACTAGTTGGCAATGTGATAGACATAAAACAAGGGGTAGTGGTTGACATTAGTCATCATTTAAGGCAGTTAAGAGCTTTTGAAGGGTGTGTGAGGGACGCTGGGTGTGGTCCAACATGCATCTGGTCCACCATTGTGTATTTTTGACTGTACATGCTGTACATGCATGCTATTTGGAAAAGAAAAATCATGCCTGAATGTCACCCATTGTGTGAGGATTTAATCTGTGGCTTAGGCCAAAAACTGGGCTCTGTCCTCGCCTGGAGTGTGGTGTCCCCTCGTGACTTTGATCTGACAGCCGATGCTCACCCGCCCAGGAAACCCCTTGATCTAATTTCCCGTTCCAATAAAGGCCGAGTCAAGAAAACGTTCACCAGAGCTCCTTTCTCACGTCTGAAAGAGCCTGTGGAGCTGGCACCCGCACAATGGAAACCCCACACAGCATGAATGAGAGCGCAGGAGATGGCCTTCAACCGCCCCAAGACCTTCAAGAGGTCCCTGCCGGCCCCAACAGGCCCCTCTCGTTTCTGACAAAAAAAAAAGAAAAGCTTTTGGCTTGAACGGGCCCATGGTCTAGTGCCACCGTATTGACTCTGAGCCTATTGTCAGTGAGTGATGTCCCTTTGTGGTGAGCTCAATGCAGTGGGTAAAATGCAGCGTGTGTGTGACTGTCTGCCATCACACCCCTTTTCAAAATGAGCGTTTCCCCCAGGACGCACAAAGAGCTTCTCTATGGCACTGTGACATTTGCTAATAAGAATGTGAGCTCATGATGTAATGAGGTGAAAAATGAAGAGCGAGAAAGAAAGAAAGAGAGAGAGAGTTGGAAAAAGAGGGCTGTTTCGAGAAGAGAAGTATCAGACAGGGAGCTAGAGCAAGACAGAGGGAGAGAGAGAGAGGGAGAGAGAGAGAGAGGGAGGAAGGGAGAGCTGGAGAAGGAAAATAAAGATGAAGAATAAAAGGGAGAATGAGTTGTGTCAGTTGACAGTTCAGTTGAATCGTTAAAGGCCCCGGGGTATTTTTTGAAGCTTGCCTCACCAGCCTCAAGCCACAGGCATGTTTATCTCGTGTGTATGTGAGGCTGCACTTGAAACAGCGTCTGACTGAGAGAAATACCTGCTGGAATAGATGTCCGTCGCAATTAGGACACTCACAGAGGCCCCTCCATCTTCTGTGTGTGTGTGTGTGTGTGTGTGTGTGTGTGTGTGTGTGTGAGTGAGAGACTGTGTGTGGGTTTAACTGTGTGTCTGGGAGGTTGGTATGATATACAATATCTGTGTGCTTGGGTGTCTGTTTGAGGTTTATGTGAATTCACTGGGTTTATTAAATGTATCCATGAAATCTCACGATGATCTCATGATTGGACCACAGCTTCTCCTTCTTTCCCTCCCTCTATCCCGCTTGGCCTGAGATTTCGACACTAATATTTCGTTCTTTCTTTCTCCTCCATTCTCTCTCTCTCTTTCTCTCTCTGTCTGTCTCTCCATCCCGTGCAGCGTTCCACCAGCAGGCCGTGCACAGTCCACTGGACCAGCAGAAGTCGGCGGGCGGCTCTGGTGGGGGCTCGTCCATCCCGTGCCAGACCTGCGGGAAGCCCTGCAAGGGAGAGGTGCTGCGCGTGCAGAACAGACACTTCCACATCAAATGCTTCATCTGCAAAGGTAACAAATAAAACAACAACAAAATGAACAACCTCACGCAAGCACCAAACCACATAACTCCCAACATCGATGCCCAAGGCCATGTCCAAGATTATGAACAGAGAACTTCTTGTGTGTACACATGTATTTCTGCCAGTAGGACCAGTATGCCAGCCGCAGTGAATTTGATCAGGTTTAGAGGTCTAAGGCTTGGGGGTTAGTTTCAGCTTTAAAAGCTTTCGTGGAAATGAGGCTACAAAACGGGTTATAAAATGCTCTTAAGCCAGAAGAGCCTAGATCCCAGTTTCAGTGCAGGCATTTGTAACAGTGCAGGCATATGATGCAATACAAGTAACTTTGGATATTATGTAAAAAATCAGGGGTCAAACTCAGAAGGGAACAGAGCCATCCTGGTCTCTATTGAGAGCGCTGATCATTCAGACATCACTGTCAAAAGTCAAAAGAGATTTTAAAGATTTAAAAAGTAAAAAAAAAAGATCTCACAAGTGACAGAGTGGTCACAGAATAGGGACCTTTGAGGCCTGTGATGTGTGTGATGACCCTGATGGGGCCTCTGGTACGACCTCTGTGGTCAGTATGGACGTTCCCTGCATAGCTGGAGAGGTTGCTGTAAAGTAGGGGCCCCTTTAACAGCGAGGCTGCTGCTGCTCATTTCTCACACAGTGACCTGCTGAGAGTTCAGGTGCCCTCTAGACCCTGACGCCTTTGAGATGGTATCGGTTGTGAACTCCTAACTTAAAACAAACAGATTTGTTTCACGCAGATGTGTGAATCCAAAACAGTCGGCAGCCGGCAGGATTTCAGTGTCCTGTCTCTGCCTACTTTCGAACGCTTTAGAACGTTTTCATGTGTGAGCATATGTACTGTATGTATGTGTATTTGTGTATGTGTGTGTTCTTATATGCTTGTGTGTACTTCTACAAGTAATTATGTGTGTGTCTGTGTGTGTGTGTGTGTGTGTGTGTGTGAGTAGCCTACATGCTCTCCTGCCGGGAACCCCCAGCCCACCCCACCCCACCAGTTGCTCTCACATGTGAGTGTCAGCGCAGTGTTGTTGTGAACACAGCCCCGCGGTTGCCGGGCGACGCCGAGGTCGGAGCACAGTCGGAGCGCTTCCTAGAGTGTTAGCGCGTTTATTCTTACATCAGTGAGTGAAACGCCCGCTTCTATCAACCACCCCCCACCCTCAGTTGGCCCCCTACACCCTCTCTGGCCATTCCTGTCTTTCACTGCGGCAGGAGCAGACAACAGACGCTGCTCCGCGGAGAGATTAAAAAAAAAAAAAGTGGCATGACAGCATTCCCCCCGCGGACTAGCCTGTCCATGCAGCGAACACTTCATCCCCCCTCTCTCAAGCTCTACTGCTGCCTGCCCGATTTACAGGGTGCCTTGTAAAAAAAGAAATAGTTCTAGCTCCAGGGACCTCGCTGTAAGAGTAAAGATTACTCACTTATGGGCAATTACAGCTTTGATAAAGCCACGGGCTCCTCCATCAGTCGGAGTGTGTTTATGTTTGTCAGGGTAGCAGTAATGGTGAGAGAGTCATTATGCCTGCTGCAAATGAATGCTTTCACTGGGATTTTTAATATAGAAGGTAAATTGCTCTGTAGACAGAGGGGAGATGAAGGGAGGAGGGCTAGCGCCTCTATTCAGTTCTGCACCACAGAAGTTAAATCGGAACATGTCAATATTAAAGGTGCAGTGTGTGATTCTAGCTGAGGGATCTCAGTGTGCATGCACACGCTCGATGTCTCTACACAGTCCTGGCTTTGTGAATGGGAAACAAACATAGTGGCTTGGGCACGGCCATAAACAATTCCAGCCAATCAACATGTTGTTGTTTCAGGAGCATGGAAGGAACGGGTGTAATTTGATTGCCGTGGGCTCTACCTCTAAGGACGTGTGGCTAGAATGGGACAGGGAGGTATTAATATCCCAGAATGCACGTGGAGAGTGAGGAGCACAGCTGGGGCTCTTTCTTCCACTTTACCTATCTGGCTCACCCCTTAAAAAATGTCTGTCCTCATATGGTTAATCCTTGTTCTTTTTTATGACGGGAAGTACCTTGTCTCCCGAGCCTCACTAGCTATGTGTTCTAAGATTCCATTGCAGGAATGCAGAAAAATCAGATTAGGTAAAATGTTCTGATTTATTGCTGCCAGACTCTGACATAATGCACAAAAACACACTAATTCACACACATATTCACACACACACACACACACACACACACACACACACACACACACACACACACACACACACAAAAACACACACACAGTTCAATTCACCCCTCTGTCATGCGGCCAAATGGAGAAAGCGGCAGAGCCCTTAAATGAGAGACAGCAGCTCTAGGTGACTGCCCTGGCCCCTGCCCCAGTGAGGCAGAGAGAGAGAGAGATAGGGGCACATCCCCCACACCTCTTCCAGCGAAAACTCCTGACGACCTGGAAGTGAATCAAAAAGGTCCCGCGACCCCTTCATGCCTAGCGCCAATTAGAGCTGGGTGCAGTGCCAGGGGAGGGGGTGGCAACGGGTGCCAGCGCGTGGCGTGAAGGGCAGCGCATGGGAAGTCATTAGCGGAACGCTAGCCAGCACTGCAATTAGCGGCGTTGCCTGGCAGCGGTTTAATTTAATACATCCGTCTCCAGGAGAAGGACCTGCAAGTGCAAGAGTGTCGGAGTTGTGATGAAGTTGGCCTGACATGTTTATCTATCTCTTAGGCCCCGTCACAGACGTTTCTTAGATACCTTCTACATTACATTAAATTACATTTGGCTGACGCGTTTTAACCAAAGCAACTTCCAACAAGGGAAACAATCAAGGTACAGTGCGATAACGACAAGATGGTGCAGCATTGAGTGCAACTTCCATACAGTCAAGTGTTCTAGTCAGGTGGTAAGTTGATGAATTAGCAAGTCCAGTTGTAGGTAGTGCTACAAGATAGCCTACCTCCGGTTAAGATGGAGTCTAGATATGTTGGATCTGAAAAGTGTATTGTGTTGATTGTGTTGATGCTTTTGATGTTGTAGGTGTAGGCTACTAGTAGAAATAAAACCAGGACCTCTTCTCTAGGAATCTGTATGCTGCACCGACTTCAACACCTTCGGCACTAGTTGAATTGATAGGCATGAAGGCAAACCAACTGAAACCCCATAATGTTTAATGAGACTAATTTTATACTTCCCACACCTTAGATCACATTTCCCATATATGTTCCTGTCATGGTGACATGTCAGATGTTTCACTCGAAGATCTCTTCATTTACTTCCCATAAATATGACCACCATTCCAAAGCCTTTCGGTGAGCTGAGCAGGCTTTTGCTGGACATGAGAGTGTGTCCGATCCTTTCAAATGATGTAACAGACAATAAAAGAGCACAGTGCGGAACACTAACCATTCAGGACCACATCTGGGTTTCCCATCATGCAGTTTGGCACGCTGTTTCTTTTTTTACAGCATTCTTGCTGTAGTGTCTTGGAAGGAAGGCGTGTTTTTACAGGATGTGCCTGACGTCCTGTCACACCCGCTCTTATGACCCGCTAGTCATTTGTTAGCATGGGAAAACATTTTTTATTTATTATTTATTTTTTATTTTATTTATTTTTATTTTATTATTCCTCTGGTATTTTTTCCCCCACATCCCTAGCACCTCAGTGTTTTAAAGGATTCAGCTGAGACCACTCGTTTCCTCTCCTCTTGTCTTTCTTCTCCTCCTTCTTCTCCTTCTTCTTCTTCTCCTTCTCCTTTTTCTACTCCTCCTCCCTCTTCTTCTCCTTCTTCTCCTTCTTCTACTGTTGTTGTTCTGACGGACGGCCTTGCGATGACAGCATTACTGCGCTATTTCTCACTGCAGGGATTTGCAGCAGCTCAAAGCAGCCGCACCCGGGCTCTCGGCACGTGTGCTCACACACACACACACACACACACACAGACACACACACACACACACACACACACACACAGACACACACACGCACACACACACACACAGACACACACACACACACACACAGACACACACACACACAGACACACACACACACACACACACATACACAGACACACACATACACATACACACACGCACACACACACAGACACACACACACACACACACATACACACACACACACACACACACACAGACAGACAGACACACACACACACACACACACATACACACACACACACACACACGCACACACACACACACACACACACACACACACACACACACACACACACAGACAGACAGACACATACACACACACACACACGCACACACACACACACACACACACACACACACACACACACAGACAGACAGACACACACACACACACACACACACACAAAATTGCTCCCTACACACAGTCTCTGACCAACTCATAAAAGGACCCATCTATACTTTATTTGTTCTGTTGCGTCCGTGTTTATTTCTTTGAAATTGAGAGAGAGCAGGGCTGTGGCTCCTGTTGCTGTCTGCGTTAAGAATCCCACTGGGCGAGGAGGTGGGATCCGCGTCTTTTAAAGAAGTGCTTTAAATACAACACGGCTGCTAGAACGCTGATTAGGTTGTGTCATATGGGAAAGAGTCTGTGTGTGTGAGTGTGTGTCAGCAACTGTACAGTAGTTATGGTTGCATGAGCTACTTTGGTTACTTCATGACTAGGTCGAGAGGATGTCCTGTTCTTTTTGTGCATTGTAAATATGCAGAGTGATGGGTATCAAGCAAGCCTGGCAAGACTGCAGAGACTCTGTGTTTGTGTGTGTGTGTGTGTGTGTGTGTGTGTGTGTGTGTGTGTGTGTGTGTGTGTGTGTGTGTGTGAGTGAGGCCTGTTTTTGGGGGAAAGATGTCCCAAGAGCTGTTGGCCTCAGGTTATTCTGTCACTGTGTGATGTCATTCTAAGCGAGCACAACACTGAATGTGAACCATACACACACACACACACACACACACACACACACACACACACACACACACACATTCTCTTCTCTCACTTTAGCTCTACCCACCTTGTGTCCAGTAATCCTCTTTCATTCCTGGAAGTGAGGTAAACAGAGAGGGGTGGCAGTGGCCATTTGGACCAAACATCAGGCAAGCCAACACACACACACACACACACACACACACACACACACACACACACACACACACACACACAGACACACACACACACACACACACACAGAAAACCATCCTCACACACTCTACACTACAAGAGGTATATGCACACATACTGTACTTTAGAATCACACACACACACACACACACGCACACACACACACACACATGCACACACACACACACACACACACACACACACACACACACACACACACACACACAGGAAGCCACGTGCAGACACTCAGGCACTCGGCATTCCGGAACATGGCAAAAGTAGATCCCTGTTTGTTCTTTTGACAGCTGAGCTGAACCGCCTCCCCTCTTAATGGCTTTCCATAAAACATCCTATGAAATACAACACTCAAGCTGCTCAACTATCCTCACATAGAGCCTGGACTTTATTTTTGCATTGTGACAACTAAGTAAATGTCTATAGTAAATGTATCTGCTTCAGTCTGAGATATTATTTCCCAGTCTTTAAAATACTTAAAGTGCCAGCAGCAAGGGTGACCAAGTCCAGCACATGCAGTATGACAGAACATTACAAAACCAGTCTGAGGGCTTACAGGGTTGGGTTGCAGGACTCTTAATAAATGTTCTTTATTCTGAATTCTATCTAGTGTGACCTTTGCTGACTGTTCAGGGTGGTGACTTGCCAGTCCGGCTCACTTTGCGTATCACTAGCAAACAGGCAAACGTGTGCAGCTCATGCATTTGATCTGAATAAAGGCTTTACTGTAGGATGCCCTTCTGTGTGCAGTATGTGCACATGTACATTCACATTCAACCACACAACATGCATAGACACACACACACACACACACACACACACACACACACACACACACACAAACACACTGGCACAAGTAGCTATGCCATTAACAGGGTTATTTAGGAACCCCATCTTCTTAATTATGGGTTGTCTGGGCAGATGTTTCGGCTATTCAGTCCTTTTATGGCTCTCTCTTGTGTCCTCAGCCACTGCAGAATTAAATTATTTAGACTGAATTTGATGTTATGAAGATTTAGTACGCTGTGCAATGAACACACATGATACCACACACACACATACACACACACACACACACACACACACATACACACACACACACACACACTGTTTCACCAAGTGACCTTGGTGCATTATAGGGTCATGTTCACATCTTAAGGTTGTCCCCCATACCAATTAAACCTGACTTTAGCGATGCACCAGTGCAAACGCAACACTATCAGGACTATCACAGCAGAGAAATAAAGATCAGTTGAATATGTTCAGTTATATTGTAGCGTGTTCCATCTTATGGAAATGAGAATTTGGGGGACCGGGACATATGGTCAGTAGAGACAGGGATTCCAGATGATCTCTGGAAAATGCTCTCATATCCTCTCACTCGCAGTTATTTGGACAAACACACACACACACACACACACACACACACACACACACACACAGACACACACACACACACAGACACACACACACACACACACACACACTGAGTCTTTGGGTCCTCTTTAATATTAAACTCATAGTAATAATTCATGAGGTCTCTATCTCTTTCCCGATTGTTTCTGTTCCTCCCTTTTTCTATCCATCTTTTCCAAATTAGGTTGAAGCAGAAAACAGACCCGGAAACAGGCAAAGTCAGTATCACTGTGGAGGTAAATTGACTTGCCTTTAGAGTGAGGGTTTTAATATCTTGGAAGCCAAGACTTGAGGGCCTTGGTGCTGATTCATGAGAATAATATTGAATGGTCACTGGTAGATTATAATGTTAACTCACCTGTTCTCAGGTGTTTCAGTGGAAGTAGAGAAGCTACAACTCGCATTTAAGCAGTTTGTGGTTTTGTTCATGTAGTAAAAATGTACTTTCTGTCCTAAAATGGCTTGAAGCTTCTCTAAACTGAAGTGAACCACTTATTCCCTGACAGCGTGCAGAATTATAATCGGATTATACAATTTGAGATGGATTCATGAAAATGCAACTCAGAAATGTCCACGCCCCCATGCCCATGTGTTGATGCAAAGGAATGTGGGAAATGAAATATGTCTTAAATTTAATCATTTCGTGCCTTCTTGAGTTGTCAGTTGGTACTGAGAGCTTTCGTCTGATGCTGGGTGTGTTGATTTCATTCCGCCAGGAGAAGATTGGCATTTGGCTTTGCAGTCCAAGTTAGGCTGGGCTAACAAGTCCATCACCGTTTCCCTGCTAGATGAGTTCGCCTGTTGAAATGCAGCCAGGGGAGTTGTTCCAAGAGCCCAAGCCAGTCCTGTCTCGCTGTCCAAACCAGCAACAACCCAAGGCTTGGAGTGTTTCGAAATCAAACAGAATGGGATTGTGTCCTGGGTCGCTCCCCGAAGTGAATGGGCCCAGTCATCTGTGGGAGAGGCAGAGCACTGCGGATGCCAATTAGCTAATAGCCTGATCATATTTCCCCTGGTTGTTCCCTCTGATTGCCGTGATTTTGTGTCCCTTTAGTGGTATTTGGAAAGTGACAGCTGTTCTGCCTTTTTTGAAACATGACATAACACTAGTCAGTATCCCTCTTGACAAAAGCAACTTCATTTGAGAAAGTATACTTACCCTAAGCCCAAATAAGTATACTTTGTAGATAAGGATTCTGACTAAAGTTGACCTCCAACCAAGTAACAAAATTCTTTATAAATCTGAATTACACTTACAAAGTCTGCTTTTTTGGAAGGTGTCTTGTTTGATATGAGCAGTAGACCTGAACATTTACATAAGGTAACGTACACAGCAGGTGTGACTGCAACAATAGTCACATTGTGGGATGTTATCAGACATAAGTAGCTCTCAGATCTATCCACATTCCATAGATGAGTTATTGCACTGATGGGTTGCTCAAGCGTGTTGAGATGAAGAGGTCGTGTTCGTGTCAGATCAGGGATGCATGGGTTAAAGTAATGTTGCTTTTCAGGGTCACGTATGCTCTGCATGCCTGTGAGTGCCTTTGAGTGGTTGGAGTACCTTTTGTCACTCGCTTAGGTTGGGCAAAAAAAAAAACATGTTGATGGATAGTTTTTTTTTTACACACACACATGTACTCTCACACACACATACACACACACACACACACACACACACACACACATACACACACATACTCTCATACACACACACACACACACACACTACAGACATGTGCTCACACACACACACACACACACACACACACACACACACACACACACACACACACACACACACACACACACACACACACAAACACGCACATACACACTCAGAATTCTAGTTCCTAGTTTACTGGTTAGTCCCAGTGGGAGCCGGTGAGTTGCTGACCTTGCACTTGTCAGAAAAGAGGCGCCATTGTGCTGAAACAATACGCGAGACTCTGAAGGAAGAGCATTCACTCGAGTCCAGTACACGACCTTGGGGAACCTTGGCTGGGAAAACAAAAGCCCAGCGGCCCCTGGAAAGCAGCGGAAAGGAGACGCGTCCTTGCTCCAGCGGTGACACACGAGGCATTAGCGCTGAGAGAGCAGGCGAGGGGTGTGACACTGCGAAAGGTCATCACTCAAATTAGAGCTCATTCTGATAGGATTTTGACTCCAGTTTGTTTGGGTAAGAGGCCCAACCGCTGGAGGGAGTGTGTGAACCTCACAATGTGTGTGTGTGTGTGTGTGTGTGTGTGTGTGTGTGTGTGTGTGTGTGTGTGTGTGTGTGTGTGTGTGTGTATGTACTGTATGAGGGGTTGATGTGAGGAGGGGAATAAGGAAAAACTTGTGGAAAATTCCTCATTAGGTTGAGTGAACTCGGGATTATCAGCCCAGCCCAGCACAGACGAAAAGACGATGGATAGACATTAATGCCAAAAGGGGTTGGGCTTCTGTTCTCCAACAGCACTCAACAAATGAACTTCAGACAGTCATCTAAGTCATTTATAATATATACACTGTACAAAAGCCAATATGGCAGCATTCATCACCATAGAGGTGATGTATGTGTATTGTCTAGATTCCAAATCTTGATCGATGCCTTTGTGTTGAGTTGTATATTATAGGTGTTACTGACAGTAAACATAGCAGGCATATGACCTCAGATTTCACCTTCCAGTTAATAGCTGTGTATATGTCTGGAATTGTTGAGGGATAGTGTCAGTTGTTTTTAAAGACACATACGATTAAGATTGTATCTTATCTCAAAGATATACCATCTTGATCTCTCATCACTGTCATTTACAAATTGTTTCATAAACAGCATCTACAGCTCATGCGGTTTAATCAGATGCTTGTATCTGAATAGCTGGCATCGAGAACGCATGAAACATCTATGATAAAGAAATGTAAGCAAGTAAGAATGCTTGAAACTCCTCTCACAAAGTAAGGTCATATGCGCCTCTGAAAGTTTGATACGGAACCGTTGTCCACAACCTCTTTTAGCAAAATGGTCAATGGTCTCTCTGTCAGAGATCAAACAGCTGTCGTCATGAAGAGGCTTGTCATGTTCAAAGGAGTGAATATGGACACTATGACCTTAGCAGAACAGAATAAGCCAAATTCTGTATCTGCTCTCTCTGCTCTACTCTTCTCTACTATACATGGTTTGCATGAGGAGTCTCTGTCTGCAGCAGTCCTTACATCCTTTGTTTGGCATCATTAGGTGAAGAGGGAGAGAGGTGTGTGTGTGTGTGTGTGTGTGTGTGTGTGTGTGTGTGTGTGTGTGTGTGTGTGTGTGTGTGTGTGTGTGTGTGTGTGTGTGTGTGTGTGTGTGTGTGTGTGTGTGTGTGTGTGTGTGTGTGTGTGGGGTCTGAAGGTGACCTGTCTCGGCAGGGCTCCTTGGGCCCAAGCCAAGCCAGTGGCAGAAAGAGAGAGAGAGAGACGAGACGCCGGGGATGCCATCAGAGAGGTGCTGGTTTATTCATCCGTGTCTCTTGATCTCATTTCACCCCAAAAACCCCCCAGCAAACACCAGCACACTGACTACAGTATCCCTCTCTAGCGAGAGCCAGAGGAAGAGGAGCGTTGAGCAGATGAGCCATGATGAGCTTTGCACTGCGGTGTTCACTGGCCTTTACTTTGCCATTGGACCAGATGACTGTTGTCAGTGCACGGACACATTTCATGCATGTTGGGAGGTTGTTGGGCTGTCATCAGACAAGCAGAGTGTGAGTTGTTGTTCCCTGCAAAAACGTCATAACACAAAATGTTCAGTTTCCTTTGAGAACACCTTTGGTTTTTCATGTTAGGGGGGACCCCCCTGACTCTTCCTCAGGGAACTTCATGCTGATTACAATGGAGTATTTTTGATGACTCATGATTTACATATTAGGCCATTTGATGACTCATGATTAATGTATTATTTGATATTGCAGTGGTTTTAACCCAGCAGTGGTAAACCTCTCAGCAGATGGTCTCAGTAAAAAGTGTTAGCCGAGAGGGCCTCCCTGATGTGGTCAGCGGTGACTGGCCGCGCCACAGTGTCCGTGACTCTTCTCTCTCACTGCTCTGTGTTATATGAGCTTCAGCTTTAACAGGAATGCCCTCTCTCATTAACACATAGCCCGCACGAAGCCCCAGTCATGTGATGGAGCATCGGCCACTATAGATTACATTCCCCCAAAGCCCTGTGTGCTGTGCTGGGGCCTCCATACAGTACCCTCCACCCAAACATGGAGACAGAGCCGCAAGAGTCAGAGAGAGGGAGAGAGAGAGGGAAGAGAGAGTGAGGGAGGGAGGGAGAGAGGAGAGAGAGAGAGAGAGAGAGAGAGAGAGAGGAGAGAGTGAGGGAGGGAGGGAGAGAGAAGAGAGAGAAATAAGTGATGAGAGAGAAGAAAAGAGAGTGAAGAGAAGGGATAGAGAAGAGAGAGAGAGATTTTACTATTTGTTTGCGTTTGTGTGTGTGTGTGTGTGTGTGTGTGTGTGTATAAGGGAGAGTGATAGTTTGTGAGCATGTGTGTGTAGGGGAGTGTGTTTACTCTGTGTGTGTGTGTACTGCCAGGGCCCCATGGAGGGGGTGGTGGTGGGCGTTTAGATTGGTATGCTGTAATGTGGGGACACTGTAACTGAACCCCTCGCTCCTCCCCGTGCCAGGGTATGTGCGGGCACAGACACCGTGTCTCCCTGGCACATTGGCAGAAATGCTGGGAAAATGGCTGACCTCTGACCCAAAAACTGACCAATGAGGATAACAATTTATATAGACCCTTAAATTAGTAAGCCATAATTTACTGGTAGGTGACTGAATGGGAAAACAATCTTGATCACATGTTTTGTGTTTTCCTGCTAATGTTACCACAGCGACTCCAACTGTGTGACATTTTCACCCAAGTATTCGGACCACGCCTACGTATACTGAGAAAGCAGTGACAGATCATTCGTATCTCTTTCATCCCCTCCCTCCATCCGATTCCTCCCATTCATGTCATCCTCTCAGCCTCCCATTCTCTCCTCCTCCGTACACAAGCAGAACACCACTCCCTCCCTGATGCGTCCCTGTCACCTCTTCGCACATTCCCACAGCCCAGCAAGTCATTAGCATGGTGCTGTGCATGCGCATGAGTCACACCTTCTCATAATCCATTTAAAGATCCTTGAGGGCCTGAGGTTTCAGACAGGCCCTGTGATACCTCCAGTGTTTCAGACAGGTGTACTAATGTCATAGGTAAATATCCACATACCACACGGGCACCGTGGATGTCACCACTACAGCGCAGTAGGATCTTTGATATGCGGTCAGTCTGCTTGTGGTGTCTGTCAAGGAAGCTTTGCTATGGACCCTTTCAACAATAAAAACAAAAACAATGCTTGAACGTTCTATTTGGGCCCCAATCTACTTCCTCTGCATTAAGATAACATATGGAATGTTAAAACGGAAGTCTTGTGGGGCCAACTATGATGCTGAGAATGGAACTCTCTTGAAAGGGTCCATACTTATTCATAATAGAACAACATTGCACTTCACACGTCCACAGTGTCACCCATCACAGGCTGTTTGTGTGTTTGCAGACAGCCACTGCTGTTTGCACATTCGCTCACTCTCTGGTTAAAGTCCTCAGTTTTGTTTTCTTGTCTCGACTCGTCAGCTCAGCTCTTGTCTAGTCAGCGGGCCTCCTCCTCTCATCTATATTCTCTCCTCTCATCTCTTCTCCTCTCCTCTCCTCTCCTCTCTCCTCTCTCCTCTCCTCTTGGCATCCCTTGTTTTGTGCCCTCCTGTCCTGTTGCCTCCTGTCTTCTTCCTGTCTTCCTTTCTCTTCTCTTTCCTTCTCTTCTCTTCTCTTCTTCCTCTCTTCTCTTCTCTTCTCTTCTCTTCTCTTCTCTTCTCTTCTCTTCTCTTTCACCCCTCCTTTCCTCTCATCTCCTCTCCTCTTGGCTCTGCATGTGTGTGTTGTTGACAGGAGTGGTTCTCTACTCTCTGCATGTGTGTGTTGTTGACAGGAGTGGTTCTCTACTCTGCTTGGCAGCCATACCTGCCTTGCTACTGGTTTAAATTTATCTGTCGAGTGAAAGCCAAGCTTGCTGAGAGCTGTAGACTCACCGTGGCATCAGGTTGCTGTGTGTGTGTGTGTGTGTGTGTGTGTGTGTGTGTGTGTGTGTGTGTGTGTGTGTGTGTGTGTGTGAGTTTGTGAGGATATGATTATGCAAGGTTAGGCGGCAGCATGGCTGAGATTTGCAAGCCCCAAATCACATCTCTTCTCTCCTCTCTTCGTCTCGCAATACCTCTCTTCTTCACCCACCCACTCATTCATCTAACCATCCATCTGTCTGTCTATCAATTGAAACC
>NC_055974.1:9533040-9543040 GCF_018492685.1 Alosa sapidissima
TATCCCTCTCTCCTCCTCTCCTCCTCTCCTCCTCTTACCTTCTGTCCATTTCCGACTCTCCTGGGTATTAAAATGCTCCTATAGAAAGTTCTCCGTCTGGCGCAGGCTTTTAGTACAAGGCCAAGTACAAGTATTGACACACAAACATTATGAGCAGTTCATATTGATGAGCTTTAAATGGTGTGTTATCACAGACGGTCAGCCATTCTTGTAGCTTCTGGAGCCTCCATGATAGATGATCAGGCTGTTGCCGTATGAAATCAATAAATGAGATCAATAAATGAGCGCCACTTGTCTCTGCACACATAGCATCACAGATGTGAAACCACACGATCTTTCCATGTTTTATATTTTATACAGAAATAGACTGTAACATATTGTTGTTTACAATCTCAGACTCAGACTCAGATGAGTTTGTCACTTTAGTATACTGATGTAATCAGTGCCCTGTGCTGAAGAGTGACCCCTTGACCCCTGGTGGCCAGGTCCTTAGGGACATACAGTAATGTAGCTCAGTCCCACCTGCTCCCCTACCTGCGACCTGGCATCGCCGATGTCTGCGTCCCCGAGCCGCTCTTGGTTTACCGACCGCACTGACACGGGCGTCATAGGATACTCCGTCTGGGCAGCCAAGGTGGGGGATTCCTCTTTCTCCGAGGGTCCAGGGACCAGACCATTCAGAAAGCTGCAGCCACAGCCGTCGGAAACCTCCCTCTGTTCCTCTCCTTCACTCTCTCTTTCTCTCTGTCTCTCTCTCTCATTCTCTCCACCTTGTTCATCAGCTCCCGTCGTTTTCATAAGCAGGTGTCGGGTTACAGGGTGCTTTATAATCCCAGTAACCCAATGATCATTGTTCTGTGTTTTGTGTTTGTTCCTGTTTGCTTCCCATGACGCCACTGTATGAAATATTGTACACATGGAAGTGTGTGTGTGTGTCTGTGTGTCTGTGTGTCTGTGTGTGTGTCTGTACTGTGTCAGGTTTCTATGTTTCATATGTGTACTGTGTCTACGTTTCATATGTGTCAGGCACAAAAAAGAGGCAAAGTCTAAATCCTTTTCCTGAAGGCAATGACTCGTGAGTGCATGTGTGTGTACGTGTGTGTGTGTGTGTGTGTGTGTGTGTGTGTGTGTGTGTGTGTGTGTGTGTGTGTGTGTGTGTGTGTGTGTGTGTGTGTGTGTGTGTGTGTGTGTGTGAGTGAGTGTGTGTGTGTGTGTGTGTGTGAGAGAGAGAGAGAGAGAGAGAGAGAGAGAGAGAGCAAGAAAGACAGACAGAAGGAGCAAATGAGTTAATTGAGTCAAAGCAAGACAGGGTAGTCGTGCAAGGAAATGTGATAGAAAATGAGAGAAACAGAGAGTGACTTGATTTAGAGAGAGAGAGGTAAAATGGGAAAGGAGAGAAAAGAGAAGTTCACACAAAGTCTCCCACTGACATCACTGAAATAGAACCTGACAAGAGTTCCATGTAGGGTCATGACACCGGGTCATCTGTGGGGTGTGTGACTTGAGTCACGTGTCTGTGTGTGTGTGTGTGTGTGTGTGTGTGTGTGTGTGTGTGTGTGTGTGTATGTGTGTGTGTGTGTGTGTATGTGTGTCTGTGTCTGTGTGTGTGTGTGTGTGTGTGTGACTTGAGTCACATGTGTGTGTGTGTGAGTGTGTGAGTGTCTGTCCATTCTTCTTAGATGTGTCATGTGTCCGTTGCCTCAGATCCCTGTGCTGAGGGTGATGGTGTGCTCTCCGCACCCGGCCCCAGCGCTCTGAGGTAATGGAGGTACAGTAGTGGAGGTCTCCCGACAGGGCAGGAAAACGAGAGTCTCTCCAGGAACGTCCTCGGCTCACTGCAGGGGTCACTGCTGGTCAAACACACCACTCTGATCGCCTTAACGCGCCACTGGAGACCAGGCCACTAAATTAGGAATCATGACGATGATTCCTAATTTACCACAAAGATGATAATATGGAAAATACCATCAGCCTGTCCAGAGCGGTCAGATCAGAGATGCTATCTTTGATTATGGACAGTATTGTTTTCGAGTGACTGATTTGATAATTATATGCATATAAATGATTAGCTACCAAGCGGTCAATCAGTCAAAGACAGCACAAAGACCAACAAACGAACACAGTGATGTCAAATTGTGGCGTTCCAATCTCTTTTCAGTTTTGATTAACTTCAGATCATTTCAAAAGAGTTCTTTTTTAAATTATTTGTATGATGTGAATCTGGCATAGCTAAGCTTGTAGAGGTCAGAGAGAATGCAGAAAGATAGAGGGATGACAAAGGGAAAGTATTGGGGGAGAGGGGGAAAGAGAGACTGAAGGAGAGAGAATGATTGCTTGCTGGCAATCTGGGATGTAAGAGCAGGCAAGACTGAACATGTGGGGAAACTGCAGTTCATCTGCTCAGAACTGATAACAGTGAGGAAAACACACACACACACACACACACACACACACACACACACACACACACACGTGCAGAGAGAAACACAAAAACCCTTTTTCAGTAATACTCTCTAGCTAAGACAAAGAGAGATATTTCAGGAACAGTAGAAAGAGAAAGGGATGACAGAATAACAGAGACAGAGAGAGACAGAGAGAGAGAAAAAGAGATGTCCTAGTTCATCAAAATGAAAGATTACCGGTACTCTCTTTGAAGGCACCTGTGTGTTTATTAGACTGTGGTGCCCATGGAAACCTCACCTGGCCTGTCACCTTCACAACAGTCTAACACTTGCATGCTGCTTTTGTCGTCCTGACACAGTGTTACGTCAATGCACACTCATATGCACCCTCTCTCTCTTTCTCTTTATCTATCTCTTTCTTTCACACATACACACACACACACACACACACACACACACACACACACACACACACACACACACACACACACACACACACACACACACACACACACACATATATATATATATACACTCACATGCTCACTCACTCTCACACATACACACAGACACTCACACACACACACACACACACTCACATGCTTACTCTCTCACACACACACACACACACACACACACACACACACACACACACACACACACAGAGAGAACATAAATGACCATTCATAATACACACTGGGTGAGTCAAATCCACCATTCTGCTGTGTTCTTTTCCCATGGCTTTTGTAATGCCGTAATGTGCTAGTTTGTGCTTTGGCTCCCTGTACATAGTGCTCACTCACTCATAGCTTCCTGTCTCTATAGGAAGTCTTCCACTTCCCCGAGATAAGGACGTAATCTAGGAAAAAGTCAGGAAATATCCCACAGGGTCTTTTCCTTTTGTTTTTCGTCCATTATGAGAGAGCCCTGCCTAGACGTGTGGAAACATAAGAACCTCATAGGGAGTGAATTGAGAGGAGGAATCACACACACCCAATGCATGATGGGATATTACAGCACGGCCCTGAAGATGATCCCGACCGGGTTGATCCAGCTGACAGAGACGAGGACAGGGAGAGGAAGGAAGGGAAGGAGGGATGGGGGAGGGGAGAGTTGATAAAGAGAGAAATATGGACAGAGAGAGAGAGAGAGAGAGAGAGAGAGAGAGAGAGAGAGAGAGAGAGAGAGAGAGAGAAAGGGAGGGAGGGAGAGCGAAATGAGGACAGACATTCGTTTGATGTTTTAGGTTTACTTAATATAAGGCTGTATGAAACAGCCCACAATGTAGCAGAGACAGGGAGAGAGAGAGAGGGAGAGAGAGGGAGGGAAAGAGAGAGACAGAGAGAAAGGGAGAGAGAGAGAGAGAGAGAGAGAGAGAGAGAGAGAGAGAGAGAGGAGAGAGAGAGAGAGAGAGGATGCAGCATTGCCACTGCAATGAGAGACAGACAGTGAGAGCAGAAGATAAATCCTCACAGCTCAGATTTCCATTGCAGCAATGTTTCACAGTCCCCAGTGGGGCTGGGATGGTGTGTGTGTGTGTGTTGTGTGGTGTGTGTGTGTGTGTGTTTGTTGTTAGGGTTAATGGTAGTGATAACAGTGATGCAAAACAAGAGCATGACATCAGCTGATCATCATCATTACCACATACAGTAGTGTTCTCTCTGTCTCTCGCTCTCGCTCTCGCTCTCTCACACAAACACACACACACATACACACACACACACACACACATATGCCCATTCTTCAGTTCCCCTCAAGACATTTATAATGACACACACACACATTATTGTTGCATCGAAGACCCAAGTGGACTGCCCTTAGCTATATGTCACCCCGTTGCTAACTTGATTGACACTTGAGTTCTTGCACTGTTGATGAAATGTGAGTAAATTAGTTATTACATAACTTCCTGGGTATTCTGCATCTTTCAAACACCTCACCAAGATCTTTCAGAATAATTTGTTTGAGATTTTTGTCATGTGGCTATATATTTATGTATGATTTATGTGTAAACATGTGCACCCACATGGAGGAGAATTAGAGAAATCAGTGGTGAGTAGTGGCCTGTAGCTTGTGGCCTGCCCTCTACCGCCCTCTGCTGTTGAGTCAGTGCCACTGCAGTGTTTTCAGTGCTCCTTTGATGTGGCTCCTCAGCACTTAGCCATGTTAATTGGATGAGTTGTCGTAGCCGAGGCGAACAAACGGGCCCATCTCATCGCGGCAAAACAAATCTGTCAGCTCCTCCGACTCCGATTCCGAAACCAACTGTTGCCTCCCCCGGGCTTTTTGTGTTGCTGATGAGACTAAGTAAATAAATCCTTGGTTTTAATTTAGAGCCGTTGTCATTGGTAACTAGCATGCAAGGTCATTATACACCACTTCAAACTTGTCATTTCAGCATTGTTCAGCAAAGTGCAGTGCAGTTCAGTGTAAGACCAACATGGTGCAGGCAGATTAATGGATGATATGTACAAGACTGATATACAGCACAGTACAAGTGTGTGTGTGTGTGTGTGTGTGTGTGTGTGTGTGTGTGTGTGTGTGTGTGTGTGTGTGTGTGTGTGTGAGTGTGTGTGTGTGTGTGTGTGTGTGTGTGTGTTTTTTCAGGGTTGGAGTGACTGTACAATGTACAATGCATAACATGTTTACTGTATGCAGGGGGAATATGTTTATTTCACTGTCATGGTATATAATGTGTGTGTGTATGAGTGTGTGTGTGTGTATGTGTGTGTGTGTGTGTGTTTACAAGTTTTCAGGGTTGGAGTGACTGTACAATGTACAATGCATAACATGTTTACTGTATGCAGGGGGAATATGTTTATTTCACTGTCATGTCATATAATGTGTGTGTGTGTGTGTGTGTGTGTGTGTGTGTGTGTGTGTGTGTGTGTGTGTGTGTGTGTGTGTATGTGTGTGTTGCAGGCTGGTGACAAACACTACCACCCAACATGTGCCCGGTGTGCCCGCTGTGAACAGATGTTCGGGGAGGGAGAGGAGATGTACCTGCAAGGTCAAATACTCTCTATCTCACTTTCTCTCTCTCTCTCTCTCTCTCTCACTCTCACCTCTGCCTCTCTGTCTGAAGTGTTGTGACATCTTTCTATCTCCTAGTCTCTCAACCCAGGCCACAAATGTCAACTCAGATGAACTAAGCAAGCTAAACTGTGTCTTCTTTAGTGATATCCACATCCGTTGAAATTGGTTGGTTCTTTTCATTTTGAAGAAGGTGAAAATAGCATAGTCCTCCGAGATGCTGTGGTCAACGAGTGGAAAAAAAGTGGTTGGCACACTGACCTGTGCATCAGGGGAAGCCGGTCACACCACCCTCTTGTAGCCCACGAGTGCCAACTCCCACACTTTCACTCTCTCATACCTGACAACCATGCCATACTAACAGCAGGGGCTCTTCACTTCACCACGTTGGCATCATCGTCAGTTTTCACACTGACATTATGCCAGGGCAGGGAACTGTACCAGCCTCTGCCTACTGGCCTTGGCACAACAGAGGGAGTAAAATTTTCATCAGGCCTGCTTGATATTTGCAAACAGTAGCCTTAGAGAAAAGGATGCAGCCGATCCTCTGTGCATTAGGCACCTTCAGGTTTCTCAGAATGTAGAGCAAGATCATGGCAAAGTTAATGATGGGAAAGAGAAATGAGTGTTTTAGAGGGTTCCCACGGCTCATGGAATTTCTGGAATATCATGGAATTTTAGAAGGTCTATTCCAGACATGGAAAGTCAGGGAATTTTTATCATTTTTGGGGCAAAGTCATGGAATATCAGTGAATTGTTATAGCAGTGTAAAATGTACTTGCCAAAATACAAATATATTGCCACACAGAATTGGTTTATATCTGGTTATTAGCTTTAAGGCTTGCTTGATTAGCCCAACTGTGTTTATTCAATGCCTATTTAGTCATCTCCCGCTCTAAAAAAAGTAAGCGATTTTTGACTGCTATGCGTGTGCTCTGAAATCATTGGTTGGTATATTGTACTATTCATTATATAGTAAGTCATGGAAATTCAGTTTTTTGACTTTGACTTAGAGTGGGAACCCTGGTTTTACATGCGGGCTACACCGGGTCTGCAACTAAAGCACTCTGCTGCTCGCGTAGCGTAAAGATAGTTTTAGAAGACGGGTTTTTTTCCGAACGTACGAGTCGTCATCACGTCTGGTGTAGCCCGTTCTATTGATCATAGTGGAAGCTGATTGTTGCAGCAGGTGCTGTGTGAGCGGGGCGCTTCCGATCCGGGCTCAGTGCAGCCCCCTTGTTAGTTTCATATCAGGAGAGGTTCTGTGAAACCCATTGCTGGTTTGTTGGGGGTGACGTCATTATTCGGGTGTACTGTGATGATTAAAGAGAGGGAAGGGTGCACTGAAACATATGATTACTCAGGGGTAGGCATGCTAAGTATGTTATAGTGCTCTAGCTATGATATTGGACAGAGTGACCACCATTCATCAGGGTAATTGTGGTCACTTAACTCATGAATCCAATTGTGGTTGGCACATCACACTACCATGATTCACCAGCTTACCTTGTCTAAATTTCACATATTGCTGCATGGCTATATATTCATTCCTCATCCAAATCGGAATGACATAATACTTGCCAAATAAATTGTGGTCCTCATTCACATCCTGAAGTCTATTCTATTATACAGTACACTTCTCTGTATTAACTATCAATTTTACGGCATAGGGCTGAATGTTTGATCTGCCATTGCACAGTTTTCCCTTTCCCAGTTACTAAGACATGATCAATGGATGGGGGGTGGGTGAGTGAGTGGGCCCTGGCAGAGCTGTAGGGCCCCTGGGACCTGTGTGAGTATGAATGGAGACAGAGACCCTCAGTGTGGTGAATGGGAGCCCAGAGATTAATCAGGCCGGCTGTACCCGCCCTGCTAATTTAATGCTGTCTGAATGGGGAGGCTTTAAAAGCCTGGAGCCTGCCGCACCCCCTCTCTCGCTCTCTCTCTCTCTCTCTCGCTCTCTCTCTCTCTCTCTCGCTCTCTCTCGCTCTCGCTCTCTCTCTCTCTGGGTGATTTACCTCGGCAGTCATCGGCCTGCACCTCATATCCGCCTGCGATTTACAGCCCGTGGAGAGGGACTGTGGAGGTCTGGGGCGGTTATTACGCACGCAGGCGTACACACACACACACACACACACACACACACACACACACACACACACACACATTGATGCACACACATATGCACAAACACTCATGCACAATGCGCTCACACATCTACACAATTATGTACACACACACACACACACACACACACACACACACACACACACACACACACAGGAAGCTCGTCAGAGAATGAAATGTGCTTGCTGACTCACTCCAGCGGTCAGTTCCAGTGGAAATAAGTCATTATTAGTACACTACACTTTTGGCTTTTATGTAGTCTGTAATAGCAGTCATTTAATGATTCACATTCATTTAATAATGAAGGAGATTACTTTTGTGGACTTATTCCTAAATCAAGATTAGGAATTGTTTTATGGCATTGCCTCACTTATTTATTTTCTTTCTCTTTCTCTCTCTTTCTTTCTTTCTTTCTTTCTTTCTTTCTCTATTTTTCTTTCTTTCTCTCTCTCTCAGGTTCTAACATTTGGCACCCACCCTGCAGGCAGGCTGCTCGGATAGAGGAGAAGAGTAAGGTATGAGTGTCCCAATAAACAACAACAACAACAACAACAACACTATTACTCTCCACTTTACCTATCTACCTAGCAACCTTTTTGAGACTGGTATAACTAGGGCCAGTCCTCAAAGTGCCATATTTAGACCTACAGTAAATCACCTGATTTACAGTAGTCAGCTCCCTTGTTCACGGTATATAGGGCAAGGCCATCTCCCATTGTAATTCACCTCTTCCTCCCAGAAGCAGGTCCGGATACAACTCAATGACCTTCCCATACAGGTTTGTGATATGCAGCCCCCCCCCCCAGGCCCGTGTCAAAGCATCAAACCCACCCTCCCCTCCTCCAACTCAACTCGCTGTGCATGATATCTCTCATTTACTTCAGCGTGCTTCCAGCTTAGTAGAAGCCTCACTGGACCTTCACAGAAACAAATAGCAGACTCCTCTGGCTGCCAGTCTGATCTTATGATCAGGCTAGAGGAAACTACTGTGTGTGATGCACTGACTGCACTCACTGATGCTGTGTGGGATTTGTAGTTCACTAGGGTTGTGGTTTGGGCCTACTTTGCAGTGCTTTTTACTAATAGGCCAACTTTGTGTTTTTCATAAAAGTGTGCCAGGCATTCACCGAGTGTAAATCCCAATGCTCTCTCTATCTCTCTCTCTCTCACTCTCACTCTCTTTCTCTCTTTCTTTCTTTCTCTCTCTCTCAATTCAATCCAGGTCAGAGATGCTTTATTAACATAGCTGTGTACAGTGTTGCCACAGCCAGTATTCAAAACCATTAATAACAATATGACAATATGACATCAATATTTAATGTTTTGTAACAGCAGCGAGAACATCAGCAGTTGCTATGTGAAAATATACAATAATGTGACAGCGGGAAACAAATGCACACATACACACACACACACACACACTCACACACACACACACACACACACACACACACACACACACACACACACACATTCTTTATCACTCTATTTTCATTTCTTCTCCTTTGCCCCTCCCTTCCTAACAATCTCCTCTCTCTCTCTGTTGCCCAGGTTACCAGGACCTCCTCTGAAAGCATCACCTCAGCACCAGCCTCTAGCACATCGGGCTCCCCAAGTCGAGTCATCTATGTATGTTCCCCGCGTTCCCATGTTCAACACCTAGTTTTACAGCACTGATGGGATACTGATGGAAAATGTTGCTGGTCATGATAATTGTCACTGACTTTAACTGTGTTCAGGGTTAGCTGTAGCGTAGTTAGCATGGTTAAGTTTGTGCTTTGTATTGATCTGTCTGCAGAATAAGCTTTGATCAGCAGGGGGCAGCATCACATAGCAATAAAACACTTATCCATATTTGAAGTGAAAACTTGATCTATCTATCTATCTATCTATCTATCTATCTATCTATCTATCTATCTATCTATCTATCTGTCATCATAATCATCATCATAATCATAATCTCTCTTTCTCCCTTACTTTGTAATTTAGGCAAAGCTTGGTGAGGAACTTCTGGACTACAAGGACCTTGCTGCTCTTCCCAAAACAAAAGCGATCTACAACATTGACCGACCCGACATGCTGTCCTACTCACCTTACATCAGCTACCCAGCGGACGAGAGGGTCTACGGAGAGGTCAGTACAAGCCCACAGACACTGCAGGACTGTCAGGACATATTGGACTCACTCCACCAGGGGGACGGACCAAAGTTCAATTAAAAGCCACCATCCCTCCCGCTAAGCAGAGGAAGGGACCTGCACTTTTGGCCTCTGTCCCTCTCCTCCCCCTGACCTCCTCCCTTCCATCAAACATTCATTTTCAAAAGCCATCTCCATTCAAAACTGCTCGTATCATGCACTGTCCGCTGTGCACTAACTGCTATCATTCCCTACCATTTTACTACTATTGAGTAGACATAGCATCAACATTCATGTGAGGC
>NC_055974.1:9548040-9553040 GCF_018492685.1 Alosa sapidissima
CTACAGCTTTGCTCAGCGTTTTGTTCCTCACACAAAGGGAAGAGGAATGAGGACTCTTACTGAAGTAATAACCTCTCTCTCTCCCTCTCACTTTATCTCTCTCTATCTCTCTCTCTCTCTCTGCCTTTCTCTCCCTCTATTAAGACCCTTTGTGTAGAGAGTTATAAGTGCTGGCCCTGTAAGGTGCCAGTGATTTCATGGCCCCAGCCTGTTTGCGACTCCAGCGCACTGTCCAACAGCTTGTGGCCATTACAATGCCCCCCAGCATGCACCAGTGTCACCGAACCACACATGGTCCGCAGGACCGGCCATCTCAGATGGATCCAATCGGTCCAGCCCAGCAAAACACCAGGCTATCTTTTACAACCACATGGACGCAGGCTTGCAAAACACGCAAGCGTGACGGAACTAGAGCGGCTCATCGTCGACACCTCGTAAAAACATGTTGTCAGAAAGCGTCGCGTTGAATTTTGTCAACCATGTCGCAAACACGCTGGGGCCATGAGGTCTGGACTGATTTAATGCTTTTGGATGTGAAATTGCAGCCTAACTTGCCTCTCTCCTGCTCCTCTCTCTTCTCCCCCCATACCATATCTCCCTATTTGTGCTCTTATTTTGCCACACACTCCCACCCCCCCCCCCCCCCCCCCCCCCAACCCCTTCTCCTTGCGTCTGGAGGTAGTGAAAGTGGTCGGAGTACCCCCAGTCTGTCCACCTACTCGCGACGGGAAGTCCCCCTCCTCCACGTACGTTGCGGCGCCCCGCCACTTCCACATCCAGGTAGGCCCACCGCCACGACGCTGGCTCCGACTGTGACTTCAGGCTTGTGCTTGTGGTCTCTCACATGCTGACCTCTTCCCAACGTGTCCTCTTCTTTTCCTTCTCTCTCTCTCTCTCTCTCTCTCTCTCTGTCTCTCTCCTCTCTCTCTCTCTCTCTCTCTCTCTCTCTCTCTCTCTCCATGTGGTCTCGTAATGCCTTGCTATCCAGGTAATCTTCCACAACTGCAGTGGGAGTCTTTGTGTCCTCATTCTGTCTCCTCTCTCTATTTCCCTCTCTCTCTCTCTCTCTCTCTCTCTCTCTTTCTTCCTCTCTCTTTTCTTTCTACTCTTCCTGAATTTCCCTCGGGGATCAATAAAGTATCTATCTATCTATCTATCTATCTATCTATCTATCTATCTATCTATCTACTTTGCCATCTCTTCCTCTATGTTAAATACAGTCTATGTTCAGTTTCTTCTCTCTTTTCTTCTCCCTATCTCTCTTTCTCTTCACACCCCCCCCCCCCCCACACACACACACACACACATTGAAAAGTATCTGTATCTCCTGCATGTAGTCTGACTGAATCTTTAATCTGTTTGAGGAAACATGTCTGCATCAGTATCCTAGTCAGGTGTATGTGAATGCTCCGTCTCCATATTCCCAGGTCACACACAGCACACACAGCCATCCATGCCGCATGAAGACATATTTAGGCCTCCACCACAGTTGTCACGGTGACTTGATGATAGGGTTGTGGTCAGGCGCTCTCCTTCCTCCAGAACACCCTGGACTCTGCACGGCGGTCAGACAAGGCAAGTGGAATAATTGGTGTTGAAATGTTACATTCACAGCTCAATGGCTGTGGCCTCTAGGGCCTAGAACGCAGCTCGCACATTTTTTTTTCGGGGTGTCCTCCTCAGAGAACAATACTGCTGCATGCTCGCAAAGCAGACCCCCCCTCCCATGTCTTGGTCTCAGTTGAAAGGAACCCCAAACAATCATTGATGTAATATGTTTTCTAACCCTATTGTATTTATTGATTTTTTTTATGAAGTCAGTTGTTTCCAGGGCTGGCAGTCCCTAAAACAGTAAGACAATGGCTCACATGTGTGTGTGTTAAATGTGTCATTCCCTCTTAAAGAACGAAAAAAAGACAAGAGAAAAAAAAGATAAATGTTAGGAAAGCCTGAATGTAAGGCAGTGCTATCTAAGCATTTCAGCTCAATTAAATTAAACACACTTGCGACAAACATACTGCACTCATTAACTACAGTGAGGCAATGTTTCTTTACTTCGTCTGCGTCCTCGTTTAATCGTTGAAGTCCCCCAGGGCGAGTTTATGTGGCTGATTATGTTTATATTATTTGTTCGAAGTTGTAATCAAAGTAGATTTTAATTGGGGGAGTTCTTTGTGAAGTCTGTAATTGCTATTTTAGTCTCTCTGAGGACCACATTATGAATTTTCTGCATGGACTGCTCATTTTTGTTTTTCAAGATCTCGCTTGAAGTTGCAACAATCCACACTTGTTTGCGGTCCCTGATGTACAAAATGATCGACTAGGTGTATTAGCTATATTACACCAAATTGTATTTAGTTAATTCTTAATTTGTCACTGGCTGGGAATGAAAGGCTTTGTGGAGGGGAAGCCATATTGGTTCTGTAGACATGAAACATCAAATGTTCCCGTGTTTGTCAGTAAGTCATTCTACTCTCCCCTTAGTTGTGTTATGAGTCTGTAAAGGCACATCTCATTGCATTTTGAAAGTGATGAGTTGAAATTCTCATAATTAATGATGATGAAGAGGATTACGATGAGGATGAAGATTCATGTCTCTCTATTTCTCATTGTGTGAATAAATCTCCCCTCTCCCTGGTTTTGGTCTTTCATCCTCCAATAACAGCTAACTCATGCTCTGTTCTTCATTTTCTTGTTTTTCTTTCCTTTTTCTCTTCTCTATCATCTTTGCTTCATTCACGCTTTCTCTATTTCTCTTGCTCTCTCTGTCTTTCTTGTCCTCATTTGCTTTTCTCTCTCCTTCTCTATCCTCCCATCTTTAGAAACTAAGGTCAAAGATAATATCTATAGAAAGCCCCCTATCTACAAACAGCATGGTACAGTCTGCTCTCCTCCTTTAAATCCACCTCAGCACGTTGTGTTGCATGTCGCCTGTCGCCATGGTGCCTGGTGACCTTTGAACCATCCTCCTAAAGTATGTTTCCACCACAGGTCAACACACAGTAGTGTTTTGACTTCCTAATGGCTTCTTCTCCATGGTATTGCTCAAAGGCAAATTGATATTAGTTCCAAACGTAGGCCTCTTTTAGTTCTTACTGTCAATGGGAAACACTCAGAAGTCATTTTGGGATCATTCTGATCCGACCCAGGTTTTCAAAACACTGAGGTTCTTACTGTAGCATTGCACGGATTCCCTCGGAACAATTGAATGGGTTTCATTTGAAGAACTTCTAAAAAATCTACGCGCTAAACTGAAAAGATCCACATGCTGGTGACTTCACCTACTTCTAGCCAGTGTTCGGATCATATCATTAGCCATGGTGTTGAGCCCTGCAAGCCTGATGTGGAAACCCTGTCATGTTTGTTTTTTCCTCCTTTCGTTTCATCTTATTCCCTCCATCCATTTGTGTCTGTCAGCAACGTGTCCATCTCAGTCCCTGCAACCCATAACAGCCCATCTGTCCCCAGTAACGCCTCTGGAATGCCACTCGGTGGTGATGTCATCTGGTGTAAACCCATTTCTGTTTCAGGAATCGTGTGTTTTGTTTGTGTGTGTGTGTGTGTGTGTGTGTGCACTGGTATGCCACCCCTTGCGTGCCCCTTGTGATTGGTTGGGGATGCGACTCGCTCGGCGTATTTTGTGTTTCTTGTGTGTGTGTTTGTGTTGTGTTGCTTATGAAACTGACTGACCTGTTTTGGGTTCCTCACTTGTTCCACTGTCTGTTTGTGTGTGTTTGATGTGTTGTCATTTCCGTGACGGAAATTACTCTTCCTACTCACCCCCCCCCCCCACCCCCCCCCCACTGTCTGCGTTCTTTCGATGGAGTAGGAGGATGTTTTGACCCCACTGTCCTGTCTGAATGCCCTGCCAGATACTTTGATGTCTCCTCTAACACTCACCGATCCCTCCTATCAGTGTAACGGTGGTTCAATGGGATGTTCAGTTTGTGTTGGCACCAGCGATAGCCCCATTTGTTTCCAGTGACTGTGTTGTGCGTAGCACCAGTAGTGGTCAGCCTGGTGAATGTGTTCTCTCCCGCTGTGGTTTGACTGTCACTGTCTTTCAGCGTCCAGAACATCATGGCAGGATGGAGACGAAATCGACCGAAAGGTAAACCTGTCAGTCAAAACGAATTAGCACACATAAACCTTTCTCTGTCAATCTATGTATGTGTTAATGAATGAATGAAAGAATGAATGAATGAATGAATGAATCTGTCAATTCCTCCATCTTTCTATCCGTCATCTTACTTGTTTATCTCTCTATTTGTTTATCCATTTCTGTGTGTTTCTGTCAGTCTGTCTGTCTGTTTATTTATTCATTTGTGTGTGTGTGTGTGTGTGTGTTTGTGTGTGTGTGTGTGTGTGTGTGTGTGTGTGTGTGTGTGTGTGTGTGTGTGTGTGTGTGTGTGTGTGTGTGAGTGTGTATCTGTGTATCTGTCTGTTTGTCTGTCCTATTCTCATGGTCTTTCCTAACTGTTGTCTCCAGACCAGGACCAGCTGGATGATACTGAAGAATGAGATCGATGGTCAGTCCCCTGACAGCATGGACCCTAGGACCTCCACCCACAGTCTGCCCATCGACACCTCACAGCCCAGTGAGTATTATCGCAATTACTATGTTATTATTTCTATACAGCACTGCTTTGGCAACACTGTAAAAGAACAGTCATGCTAATAAAGCCAATTGAATTGAATTTAATTGAATTGAATTGAGTAGCCTATCGACCCTTCTGACGCTTGACCACACTTGACAGAATTGGTCGAGAGTTCATGGGTTTCCATGAACATGTTATTGTGAAGACCTGTGGTTGTATGAAATAAATTAATGTATTTATGAATGTATGAAATATGGATGTATTGTGTTGCAGATTTCCCATATAACAAATCAGCTTCTCTGCCCGGTTATGGAAGAAATGGAATATATAAGGTATGACAGCTTGTAACTGGGAAGCTCTCCCATAACGCACACACACACACACACACACACACACACACAC
>NC_055974.1:9565540-9573040 GCF_018492685.1 Alosa sapidissima
TGTGTGTCCACACCAACATAATGAATTTCTGATTGTCTGTATATACTGTATGTGTGTAGGCACACATGTGTGTGTGTGTGTGTGTGCGTGCGCATGTGTGCGTGTAACAGACTATTATGCCAGAGAGTGTATCCTTTTTGATGGCATGCATCACAGAGACGTCATGCTTGCCATTAGGTTGCCGTTAAGTTGTTTGCCTAAATTATGTGGGCTGCAGTGACTTATGCTGATGAGGTTTGGTGTTAGCCAAGAAAACACTACAATGAGAAGCAGAGGCAACAGAGACTGCCGACGTTCAGCTGAGTTAGCTGAGTCACTGATGCAAGGGAGGCAGTGATGGGGAGACAGAATTAATCACAGTTCAGGGATGGTCCTCATGTGGCCCTTTACTGGAGCAAAGTAGTGGCGGGCGAGAGGCGGGCTGCGGTCGTCGCTCCTCGCCCATTCACCTTTTTGCTTGACACTTACATCATACCGATATGCACGACACTTTTGGTTGGCTTACCACTTACTGACTTCGGCAAAATCATTCGTTGATAAACCAACATTATATTTAAACATTAAGTTCAGTGTGGTCTCCCATATGTCATCTCTACTTTGAGCCAAGTGGTCCTGACAGTGTGTCTGTGTGTCTGTATGTGTGTGTGTGTGTGTGTGTGTGTGTGTGTGTGTGTCTGAGTGTGCATGTGTCTATATAGGACATGCATTCATAGCCTTTATCAGATGTGCATTTGTGTGCATTGAGTCAAAATGATAGATCCCAATTCCTTGTGTGTAGAGGAACTTAACTTAAAGTGATTGTTGTGTGTGTGTGTGTATGTGCGTGTGTGTGCCTGCGTGTGTACCTGCATGTGTGTGTGTGTGTGTCTGAGCGTGCATGTGTCTATATAGGACATGCATTCATGGCCTTTATCAGATTTCTATAAAGTGGGAGCAGATGCGTGAGTTGGAATCCTGCATTGTGAGGTGACTGCTTTGCTATGGAGACGGCAGATTGTGAGTCAGTGATATGGGATGTTGTAGGCTATTGCTATTTACATGTCTCCATGGAGATGCTGTTTGGATGGGTCATCTGTTTCACTACTGGAGGGCCCAGGAATCAGTTACGAGTCCTCAATGAAGTTCAACTCTTGCCCTGGCTGGTTGTCTTACCTAAAGACTGTTGCCTGTCACAGATATAAACATTTTGGGAGAATCATCTTAAGCTCTGTCATTTTGTTATTTTCTTCTATTATCAATGCCATACAATGGCGCCACTAGACTGGTTAGCACCAGACCTTATCTAAATTGCAATTGAGATTGGGTCTGAACAAGGTATATTCACCTCCCATTTCCAAGGGACGTCACCGATGGACGCCAATCAAAATGCCTCTGGACGCAATTGGATAAACCCAAAACCAATCAGACCAATGAAGGAGATGACATATGCACAGCAATGAAAAAAAAACATCTCAACAAACGCAAATTGCTTCAATGTCATGTTAAGCCCGCCTCAACAGTTGGAAATTGGAAATGGGAGTGAATGGTCTCTTTGCCAGAGGGATCTGCAGAGCAAATTCAAATTTGCCAAAGGGTCGTCTGGGTTCTGCCAGGTTATGGCGCCACCTGTACCATGGTCAGACTTGAGATGTCATCCCATTTCTGTCAGCCTGCTAAGCAACGTGTTGGAGAGATGCTATGCATTCAGAAATACATATAAAGATATGCCCACATACATTTGCTTCTTGACTGATTGGTTGATTGATTGATTGATTGATTGATTGGTTGATTTGTTGATTGATTGATTGATTGATTGGTTGATTTGTTGATCATTTTAGAGGCACCTATCCCCAGAGGACTTCTACCACGTGTTTGGCATGACCATCGAGCAATTTGACCGCATGGCCCTGTGGAAGAAGAACGACATGAAGAAGAAAGCACGACTCTTCTGAAACGCACGCTGCAAAGAAGAGTGAAGAACCCTCTCTCTCTCTCTTTCTCTCTCTCCCTCTCTATCTCTCTCTCTTTTTCTCTTATCATCTCTCGCTTCCTCTGCGTGTCCTAGTCATTTGTCCCTGCGAGGTGTGGAGTGGGACACCTCGTTTTGAGGGGCGCCGCCGTACTGCTGAACACCTGACATCATACCGTCTCCATCTGAGGGCAGGCAGAGGCAACAAAAGCTGGACTCTACTACAGCACGACTCTTATGTCACTCTAGCGTTACTCCTATGTTACTCTAGTGTTACTCGAGTCCTACACTGTCTGAATGTTACCCTGGCAACAAGGGAGAGAGCAGCATAGCTCCTCTCACGTAGCGTTCCATTTACTTTTCTTTTTTTTGTCTTTGTTTGTTTTTGTGTTTCTTCACTGTTTTTTTTTTCTTTCTCTTTTTACTTTGTTGGAGTCTACTATCCACATTTCTGAGCCTCTTACATAAGGGGTATCTAACACTATGCGCTCTCTCTCTCTCTCTGTTTGATTTATACCCAGCTCAAGGCTACCTTAGCTCTCCCAAAACTGAAAAAATAAGAGCTTTAGCTAATCCAACACAGACCTCTTTCTCTTTCTGTCTTTGATGTCTTTCCACACTCGTGTTTTCTAACTCTTTTTCCATCCAAAAGATACTCATCTCTCTTTGAAAAACTCACCTTCAGTTTTTCCACCGATAGAGCTCAGAAATGAGAACCGTCGCTATAGGAACCTTATGACCTAATGAGAACTATTCCTAAAGGGATATTATGACCTAAGGGCCCTTTTGCAGGTGTGCTCCCTCTGTAAGTAACATTTATTGCAATGATATATGGGTTTTTCTGACTCATCAGTTGTCTAAAATGTCAATGCTTCCAGGATGGGCGTACAGAAGGGGATGCCGATTGGTCCCAAAACGTTTGTGGGTATCCAATCAGAGAGGCCAAATGGAAACAGTTACAAGGGACCTTGAATCTAGTGATGGGTTTTGACATTTAGCTGCTCTGATCACCTAGCTTCAAGAAGTAGCTACGTCAGCAGCACTACCGTTGCTCCTTGAGCAAATTTTCTATTGAAAAGTGAACGAGATCACAAATTCAGCTTTCAGCTGGCCCACAGTTTCAACGTTCAACTGGCCAGAAGTTTTAGATACAAACCCTAACCCAAATGGTTTCTAGGGGATCTCTACCCCCCCCCCCCCACCACCACCACCATCCACCCCCACACCCCTTGTGCCCCCATTCACTTGTTACTCTGCAGAAAGTGTGAGGAGCAATACCACTCCTGCTATTGTTCATGAAGCCCCTGCTCTGGTGTGCCAGCTTCCATCACCAGGTTCAGGGCTCTCACTGTGTCCCTCCACCACCTGACTAGTGCATCCTCAGCGCTAGTGCATCCTCAGCGCTAGTGCCTCTGCAGCACTATCTCTTTGCATGCTCTCATTGCCAAAGACCAGGTTAGCATCAGCCAACCAGTGCTTGGCCAGGGCCATGTGCTTACCCAAAACTTTCTTTGAACGAGAAGCCTCCTCAAGAAAGCACCTTATTCTAGATTCTTCTATTTCTGTCTGCTGTCCTCATCGCGAGTTTGATTTGCCAACAGTGGGGAAAAAAAGATGCGAGTTTGTGTTTTATTTCTAATTTAAGCTGATTGTCCTTGCTGTGAGTGATTTTTAAAACTAGCGGAGCCTGGTATCTGTTAGCTCATTGTAACCTGCTGAATATACAGATGAGTTATAAAGTTAGCAAAGGGAGGTGGAGAGATTGTTTAACGTTTAAGGCCTTAAAAAAAATAACATTTTCCTGTTTCCACATACCCAGTTATGAACCCATATTTTGGGTTGTGAAGATGCGGAGGTCAAATGCCATTTATTCAGCTATCACATGCGATGACACTTTACTTGGAAGTCACACACACATACACCCCCCCCCCCCCCCCCCCCAACACACACACACATACACATGTGTACACACAATACAAACGTTTGAATGCTATACCTAGCAGATACCCCTGGATTATTTGTCTACTGTTTTTCACTGCATTGACTTTCTCCATTTCCCCCTACTGTTGATAGAACCATGACATGATGTAGCTTAGACAACCTACTCAGAGCATCATACAATTTTACTTATTTGTTGAGTTCTGCACAAAACCTTAGAGATTTGTTTATATTGTATGACAATACATAGCATGGGTTTCAGGGGTTTGAAAATGTATTATACTTTTCTCTCTGATAAAGAGATGAAGTGTATGTATATACATGTTAGTCTGGTATGCAACTGCAAGCATCCAGAGGCACAATGCTGTGAGCCTGTGCAGTTGGCCATATCATACCAGTCATCTCTCTGAATCACTCCTGGGGTAAAAATACTGAATGATTGTATCACCAACTTCATTATCCCAGTGGATTGCACTGAGTGTTTTAGTTCACGTGTGTGTGTGTGTGTGTGTGTGTGTGTGTGTGTGTGTGTGTGTGTGTGCGTCTGTGCATGCTTCTCTATTAAAATTCTGGCAGGAAAAAGCTGGGTCTGTTTTTGTTATGAGACATTTAACTGAAATGCCTGCACACTCGGCATACAATGTTGTAAGTCCCAAATCCTCATATCAATACACCTATTATGGAGACATATTGGCAATGCCCCCTGCCCTCCTTAACTGTGCTAACTAGCCATGTAAGATATCTGTTCTTTCCCAGCTTGTGTCCTGATTTGAAACCAAATTAGGCAGTTTGAACTGTTTTTTTATACCTTGTAAAAACACGTGTCCTGCTTTGCCAACAGTGGACTTGTCTATATATGTATGTCATGCATATGTGTATGCCAAATCAAACATCGAGAGAACAAGTTCCTCGAAGAGCTGTGGAAGTGACATATCAGATGGTAACTCTGCAGGCTGTTTCAACATTGTAAGACAGGTGTGTGTGTGTGTGTGTGTGTGTGTGTGTGTGTGTGTGTGTGTGTGTAGGAAAGGGAGATATATAGAGAGGGGGAGAGAGATGTAGGGAGAGGTATATCACTGTTATAATATTATTAGAGCGTTATTAAAATGGAGGGGGAATCCAGTTGCATAGTGTGAGAAAGGCCTTCCTGCATACAGGCGTCATGGTGGGTTGCTTGTGTGGACTGTATTAGTCTTATTTGAACAGCTGTGGAAACAGGGGTGTGTGTGTGCGAGTGCTTGAGAGTGGGAGAAAACTGATGTTTCTGTCCAATTTTATATTTGTATGTGTGTGTGTTGTGTGTGTTTTAAGCAAAGCAGGGCCACAGTTACAGACTCAGCTCCCCTGTTGCTGACCACAGATCAGGCCAGATAAGCCGACCTCCGAGTGCAGGAAACACCAGAGCTGTTGCCCAACTAGTTTCCTTTTATCCCTTTAACAAACACAGCATCCACCCACACACACACATACACACACACACTCACATATGCAGACTCATTCACATACACACACACATATGCAGACTCATTCACATACACACACACATATGCAGACTCATTCACATACACACACACATATGCAGACTCATTCACATACACACACACATATGCAGACTCATTCACACACACACACACATAGGCCTACAAATACACATGACCATACACCAAGACCACTTGCCAGAGGAATAATAATAAAAAAAAATTTGTAATCGGTTTTATTTTCAGTTCACTTGTTCTCTGGTCATCCCCTTGTAAATGTGTTTCTTGTCAAAACTGTACCATTGCGCCACAGGATATTTATTTTTGTTTTACTTGTCAGCGACTGAAAAATAAACAAACATGCTCAAGTCAAGTGGTCTTTGTGACAGGGTTCGGAATTGGCAGAGTTTGCTTGTAAGTGAAGGCAACAAGCCAGACCACACATATAAGACATAATAACCAACAAAAATGTAAGAATGCAATGTGTTTTGTGTCTTTGGAATGGCTCTGTTTCACCAAATACATTTTTTTTATTTTATTTAATGTTCTAATATATAAATATTTTTTTCTCTCTTTTACAAATGCATCTTTGTGTTGCAACAGACACTTCGAATGATATACAGTTACTAGTGCTTAACAAATCTGAATTGCCAATTGACTACAGTTCTAACCATTGTTTTCACTGTTTTGAGTTGTGTATGCAAACTAACAACTGTGTTCCCTACAGGACGCAACTCTTGGTCAGTGCTGTGATTTGATGTGACTGTCGCTCGCCAGAAATTATAAATATGACTATAAAGGGTTAACATATAATGCTGTTACTAAAAAGCCTTTTCTTTGGCTATCAATTCCTTCCTTTATTCGCTTCGCTGGTTTGCAATAAATACTGATGTCCATCTTTAAATAAATGTTTCATTCAATTAGGTTTCTTGTCCCAGTTTTGTTCTTATCTAGCACCTACACTTCTCTTTTATACTGAAAATAAACATTGAATGAGACAACACAGGAAATTGGATTTTGTGGTGTCTTAAGGCAAACACTTTGTTTGATCTTGTCTGTACTGTAATTACATAAAAACAGGCAATCAGACGAGACCATCTATAAATTTGCAACTCCCTTGGAAGTTCAGGAGGGTTTTCCTTGTGCTCTAGGCATCCTGACAGATAATGAACCCGCCCTTCACCGCGCACCATTGGCTTATGGCTAGTCATAACAATTGGCTGATAGGCTGATCTCATTGTCAGTCTCGGCTGCATTTGACAGCTTGCTTGCCTGAGCGTGGTGGTCCACAGATAGGACCGCTCGGACAGAGAACCAAGCCCCCGTGTACAAGGGAACTCTATTGTCACTGAGCGGAAGATTTTAGGCGTTAGGTACACACCCTGGATTAAAGCAGAATGGAGAAGAACAAAAAAGGTAAGCATCAAAATATTATTTTATTATACCGGGCATCTGTCACAAACAAACAAACTTTAGCGTCGTTGCCGTTTAATTGTACTTTGCAGCGTTGTAGACTATGACCTTTACACTGTGTGGGGAACAATATTGTTAATGTTTTCAAGGTGTCAGTAGCCTATAATGTTACGTATGTCTATTGCTTCAGAGTCAACCGACAAGAAGGTGTAAGAGGAAGATGCTCATAGCACATTGTCCTTCAGTATGCTCTCTATTGTTCTTTACGTTGATTTAAATCATGGAATTTAGACTGCATCACTTACGACAATAACTTATTTGTGTTAATAATAAACCAGGCAATGTTGGTCGCTACAATTTTGGGTATAGATAAGTAACCTACCCCATATGAGCGCACAAAAGAAACCACGAGGACGCCGTGATTAATAGATTCTAACTGGCTAGATGATGATCTCAGGCCCTCGTGGGGGGAGTACCAGAAGGAGGAGGGGCGGGGAGTTGTGTCTGCGCGCGACTCCACCGATCGCTCGCGGCACAGCAGCAACAGCAGGAGTCTCGTGGTGCAACACCCGGTGGGATCAGCTGGCGTCCTGAGCAGCCGAGCCCCCCTCATGCCTCCGGATGAAAGAAGGGAGGGAGTGGCTGAGCGAGACCCCGAGAGGAGAAAGAAGGGGGATGTTGGTTGGTTGGCAGAAACGGGCCGCTCAATGATTCAGAACAAAT